>NC_064922.1:86456508-86759538 GCF_023897955.1 Schistocerca gregaria | reverse complement strand
CCCCCATGAACCATGGACCTTGCCGTTGGTGGGGAGGCTTGCGTGCAACAGCGATACAGATAGCCGTACCATAGGTACAACCACAACGGAGGGGTATCTGTTGAGAGGCCAGACAAACGTGTGGTTCCTGAAGAGGAGCAGCAGACTTTTCAGTAGTTGCAAGGACAACAGTCTGGATGATCGACTGATCTGGCCTTGTAACAATAACCAAAACGGCCTTGCTGTGCTGGTACTGCGAACGGCTGAAAACAAGGGGAAACTACGGCCGTCATTTTTCCCGAGGGCATGCAGCCTTACTGTATGATTAAATGATGATGGCGTCCTCTTGGGTAAAATATTCTGGAGGTAAAATAGTCCCCCATTCGGATATCCTGGCGGGGACTACTCAAAAGGGTGTCGTTATCAGAAGAAAGAAAACTGGCGTTCTACGGATCTGATCGTGGAATGTCAGATCCCTTAAGCGGGCAGGTAGGTTAGAAAATTTAAAAAGGGAAATGGATAGGTTAAAGTTAGATATAGTGGGAATTAGTGAAGTTCGGTGGCAGGAGGAACAAGACTTCTGGTCAGGTGACTACAGAGTTATAAACACAAAATGAAATAGAGGTAATGCAAGAGTAGGTTTAATAATGAATACGAAAAATAGGAATGCGGATAAGCTACTACAAACAGCATAGTCAACGCATTATTGTGGCCAAGATAGATACGAAGCCCACACCTACTACAGTAGTACAAGTTTATATGCCATCTAGCTCTGCAGATGACGAAGAAATTGAAGAAATGTATGATGAAATAAAAGAAATTAATCAGATAGTGAAGGGAGACGAAAATTTAATAGTCATGGCCGACTGGAATTCGAGTGTAGGAAAAGGGAGAGAAGGAAATGTAGTAGGTGAGTATGGATTGGGGCTAAGAAATGAAAGAGGATACCGCCTGGTAGAATTTTGCACAGAGCACAACTTAATCATAGCTAACACTTGGTTTAAGAATCATGAAAGGAGCTTGTATACCTGGAAGAACCCTGGAGATACTAAAAGGTATCAGACAGATTATATAATGGTAAGACAGAGATTTAGGAGCCAGGTTTTAAATTATAAGACATTTCCAGGGGCAGTTGTGAACTCTGACCACAATCTATTGGTTATGACCTGTAGATTAAAACTGAAGAAACTGCAAAAAGGTGGAAATTTAAGGAGATGGGACCTGGATAAACTGAAAGAACCAGAGGTTGTACAGTGTTTCAGGGAGAGCATAAGGGAAAAATTGACAGGAATGGGGGAAAGAAATACAGTGGAAGAAGAATGGATAGCTTTGAGGGATGAAGTAGTGAAGGCAGCAGAGGATCAAGTAGGTAAAAAGACGAGGGCTAGTAGAAATCCTTGGGTAACAGAAGAAATATTGAATTTAATTGATGAAAGAAGAAAATATAAAAATGCAGTAAATGAAGCAGGCAAAAAGGAATACGAACGTCTCAAAAATGAGATCGACAGGAAATGCAAAATGGCTAAGAAGGGATGGCAAGAGGACAAATGTAAGGATGTAGAGGCTTATCCCACTAGGGGTATCTTAGAAGAAAGATTAAGTTAAATCAAACCTACGTTTCTAGCATTTGTAGACTTAGAGAAAGCTTTTGACAATGTTGACTGGAATACTCTCTTTCAAATTCTAAAGGTGGCAGGGGTAAAATACAGGGAGCGAAAGGCTATTTACAATTTGTACAGAAATCAGATGGCAGTTATAAGAGTTGAGGGGCATGAAAGGGAGGCAGTAGTTGGGAATGGAGTCCGACAGGGTTGTAGTCTATCCCCGATGTTATTCAATCTGTATATTGAGCAAGCAGTAAAGTAAACAAAAGAAAAATTTGGAGTAGGCATTAAAATCCATGGAGAAGTAATAAAAAATTTAAGGTTCGCCGATGACATTGTAATTCTGTCAGAGACAGCAAAGGACTTGAAAGAGCAGTTGAATGGAATGGACAGTGTCTTGAAAGGAGGCTATAAGATGAACATCAACAAAAGGAAAACGAGGATAATGGAATGTAGTCGAATTAAGTTGGGTGATGCTGAGGGAATTAGATTAGGAAATGATACACTTAAAGTAGTAAAGGAGTTTTGCTATTTGGGGAGCAAAATAACTGATGATGGTCGAAGTAGAGAGGATATAAAATGTAGACTGGCAATGGCAAGGAAAGCATTTCTGAAGAAGAGAAACTTGTTAACATCGAGTATTGATTTAAGTGTGAGGAAGTCATTTCTGAAAGCATTGGTATGAAGTGTAGCCATGTATGGAAGTGAAACATGGACGATGAATAGTTTGGACACGGAGAGAATAGAAGCTTTCGAAATGTGGTGCTACAGAAGAATGCTGAAGATCAGATGGGTAGATCACATAACTAATGAGGAAGTATTGAATAGGATTGGGGAGAAGAGCAGTTTGTGGCACAACTTGACCAGAAGAAGGTATCGGTTGGTAGGGCATGTTCTGAGGCATCAAGGGATCACCAATTTAGTATTGGAGGGCAGCGTGGAGGGTAAAAATCGTAGAGGGAGACCAATAGATGACTAATCTGAGCAGATTCAGAAGGATGTAGGTTGCAATAGGGACTGGGAGATGAAGAAGCTTGCACAGGATAGAGTAGCATGGAGAGCTGCATCAAACCAGTCTCTGAAGACCACAACAACAACAACAACATAAATAGATATATTTCGCGTTTAGTTTTGGAGAATTTCTTTGTTACGGAATTGAGCCTCGCTACGACTGTAATCCTGTATCCGTCGTGACGCTCAGGATTATTTGTGGCTCAGAGATGTAGTGTGTTTTCGTAACCATTTACAATTTGAATGGCCTCGTGAACTAATTGTTCAAAAAATTAAAAAAAATTTAGAACAATTACGGAAATTGTTTTATATCTACAACAGGGTCTTAAAAAGTATTTTTGTTAACATATGGAAGGTAGATTGAAGTCACTGCCCACTATAATTGTATGAGTAGGGTACTTATTTGTCATGAGACTCAAGTTTTCCTTGAAATGTACAGCACTTGTTTCGTTTGAGACCGTGGGTCGGTAAAAGGAGCCAGCTATTAATTTATTCTGTGTGTCGAATATAACCTCTACCCATAGTAAGTCACAGGAACTATCTGCTTCAGTGTCGCTTGTGAGCTGGAACACACATTACATAATATTTCATTAAATTGTGCTTCTTGTTCCTGTTGTACAATGACGGCTTTTCCCTCCAAAACCTAGGATGCTTTCTCTGTGATCCCGAAAATACTAGAGGTAACCAATGTAAAACAACAACGTAAATTACAAGCACAGCATTGTGCAGTACTTTATTTCCTTGTTTATAACATTTTAAAATTTTACGTCGACTTCAGATGACATGTCAATCATAGATGTTCTTATCTCTATTTAGTGAACGTATTTTCAGTCATGTTTTGAACATTGTCCCGCTAGTTTTTTTTAATTAATGTTTCGCCGCAAGGGATATCGGATTTTAGATAGTAAATTTATATGGAGTATTTCGATCCTTTTTTCAAACATTCACATACCCATTTCTTCTTTCCTTATTGTCTTTTGGGCATGCAGTTGTAGTAACTAAAGTAGGCACAAATGCAATGATCAAAAGGAAATAATTAGCGTACATTCGCATTCTCTTTACATCGTTCCTTTCTTGTTGCCCCCATGGCGATGGACTGTTTGTATCGCAATCAGTAAGCGTGAAAGGAAGCTACCGTACAGACAGAGGGATCTATATTTGTACCTGGCAGGACTAATTACATACTGTTTACCTTGTTAGTATTGCTTTCGTTTCACAAAAGTTATAAATATTTCAGTTTCGGAAAAGACCCTCTGTATTTTGCCAAGATGTCGAAGAAGACGGTCCCTTACGTACTGGTTCTATCGAGTAAGATGTGGAGACGGCGGTTTGAAAGCGGACAGAAGTAGTACGAGGAAGGGAGTCCGTTATATGAGGGATCGCTGCTCAAGCTAACTGGCGAAGGGCCAAGTGTGGCAAATGTCCAGCGTGGCAAATGTCCGGAATTCCACTAACATGTCTGTACACCATTAATTCTGCAAAGCGGCCGCCAGTCTCTTCAGTCTGGAAAGCGTATCCTTAATTCACAGAAGCAGCTAATCCCTCTGGCTGGGTTGGGACAGAGGTGGGTGTCAGTAGCACGTTGTTCCTGAGCCGGCCGCTACCTGGGCGAGGAGAGTCGGCCAGGCAGCGCCTCGTGAATGCGTGTCGGCTCGGGGACTGAAACTTTTATTGAATGCCCACAGCATAAAGAAGGCTTTAGCGGGCACTGCTTTGTTGACACCACACGCCGTCCGCCCGGTCCCAAGTGCCGAGTTATTATTTTCCTAAAAAGGGTATGAGAGGGAGTGGTCGCCGGGGTACGGGAGGGGGAAGAGAGGGAATACAAAAGAAATGGGGGTGGGGGTGGGGTGTAGGGGGCTGCGATCGGAGTAGTAACTCAGGCGTGGAGAGCCGGGATGTGGCCGCGTTACCTAGCAGCGAACGGGCACCGGAGGCAGCTCGGGGCGCGTGGTCTGTTGTCGGCGGAGAGCGCCGTCGGCGCACAGTGGGACACGGTGTCCGTCTTTCAGGCTGTACTTATGTACGCTAAGAAGCAAAACGTTACAACCACTGTCCACCGCGTAGCTGGATACCTCCCGGTGACTTTGAGGGCGCATAAGGTAATAGCAAAACCATCTAAGGGGAGGAAATTCGGGTCTCGGATCCACCTAGCAAAGATATTGGCTGCAAATTGGGAAATCCGCTGGGTTCCGCGACTTCGGGAAAGGGCAGGCTATTACAACGTAGAGTCCAGATATGAAGAAAGAATTGAATCTTTCAGTGAATGGGACGACATGAACCGAAATATGGCGAAACAGGCTGAACTATGGGGAAAGGAAGAAAAGAAATGGAAGCACTGGTGGTGGAGAAAGCGGCAGAGACTCGCAGGAAAGCCTGGAGAGACTGGAGCAGCAAGAAGGACCCGGAAAAGTGGGAAGTTTTCTTGGGAGCAAGAAAGGAAGCGGCCCGAACAATAAGATGGACGAGAAGACAGAAGATGAAGCAGGAACTGGACGAGATTGAAACCAACTTCAGGATAAACAACAGCAGGCATTTTTTCTGGAAATAAAAAAAGCGTCTGATTGGGTACAGGGGTAGAGAAATGTTTATAAGAGATAATAAAGGGGAGCTGGCTGTCGGTGCGAAGGAGAACTGTCGGATTTTTACAGAGCACTTTCACGATCTGCTGAACTGTGAATCACCTGAAGAAGAGCTGGCACTGGGGGCTGACACAGAAAAGAGAGAGAGCCACGCCCTCCAACCAGGGATGAAGTCGCACATGACATAAGCGATCTGAAGAATAATAAGGCAACTGGGGAAGTTGGTATAGCTGCCGAGATGATAAAGTGGCGAGGCAACAAAGCAATAGACAACATGACCAACATAATTCACCAGATCTAGAGAACAAAGAAGTTGCCAGAAGGATGGAAGAATGCAATTGTAGTACGAATACACAGGAAGGGGGACAAGAGAGATGCAAACAACTACAGAGGAATATCGCTACTAGAGGTCAGATACAAGGTGCTGTCAAAACTATTGCTCAAGAGAGTAGAAGAACAGGTAGAAAGTACTGTTGGCGACTACCAAGAGGGTTTCAGGAAGGGAAGAGGTTATGTAGAACAGATATTTATTCTGAAGCAACTGATAGAACATAGGGCCTTAAGAAACAAAAAGACAGCAATAACCTTCGTGGACTTAACAAAGGCATATGACTCCATCGACAGACACTCTTGTTAGGATTCTGAAGAACAGAGGACTTGATGGAACTACACAAGAACTCATAAAAGAAATTCTGACAGACAAAAAAGCAAGGGGGAGATTCTGAGGAGAACTGTCTCAAGCATTTGAGATCAAGACTAGTGTTAAACATGGAGATGGATTGTCACCATTGTTGTTCAATATAGCACTGGACGAAATGATCAGGCAGTGGAGAGCAATAAACGAGGAAATGGGAATACCAAAGACCCATGTGGGGGGACAAAAAGGACAATAGGGGTCAAGTGGACTGCCTACCCTTTACAGATGACATAGAAATAGTGAGACGAAAGAAGACACAAACACACAACTCGACAACTTAAGTAAGGTAGCCAGAAATGTGGAACTGAGGATCGCCCATAACAAGACAAAGACATTAAACACCACTGCAGACTGGGAAACACCGGAAGGCACTGTGCAACTGGTGGACGAATTTCAATACCTGGGAGAATTTATAACAGGAAGGAACAGGAGCAAGGGGGGAATAACAGAGAGGATAAAGAAGATGTCCGCCTTCTGCATGACGAGAGATATACAATAAAAAGAACATATCCACAGAGGCAAAGATTAGTCACTACAAGGAAACAGTGAGGAATGCAGTATTATATGCTGCTGAGACGATGACCCTAGGAAGAAATGGGGCAGAACAACTAGGGAAAGAAAAATACTGAGAAAAATTCTAGGTCCCAAATGAGGTGGAGAGAGGTGGATGTGAAGACCTAAGGAAGAATTGTCCCGGAACGTGAGAACAATATCCGGCGAAATCAGCCTCAAAAGGGCAACGTTTGCTGGTCATGTATTTAGGATGAGTATGGACAGAACGACGAAGAGAGTGTGGGAAACAACAGTGAGGACAAGAGGAAAGACAGGAACTAAGTGGGTTGTTGAACTTCGGAAGGACTGGTTGGAATTGGGGATCAAGGTCGCAGGAAAGGAAAATTGGAGGAAGAAATATACACCGACAAATATGTCGGAGATCAATTACACAGAAGAATACAGGAAAAGATTAGAATGTCACCAGTGGAGAAATGGAAACTGAAGATCTCGGAAGAAGAGTGGGAGAGAACTAATGAAGAGGTTCTGGGAGAAGAAGAGGAAAATGTAGTCCACTAAGGGGCTACCCGTGGTGCTATAGAGGCAGTAACGCAAGAAGAAGGAGGAGGAGGAGGAGGAGGAGTCTGTGAACGGGTATCTCGAAAACGGCGGAGCTGGTCGAATGTTCACGTGCTAGTGTCATGAGCGTGTATGGAAAAAGGTAGGAGGACAGTGAAAATATCTCTAGGCGCTCCACAGAAAGTGCGCCTACGTGTTTACATGTCGAATCAGCGACATCGTCAGTTATGATTGCAGTGCGCACGGGCTACAGGGGTTCGACCGTCGATCGATGTAAACGTGTCGGCTCTTCAGGTAAATTATCTTTTTGGCTATACAAGGTCGCTGCTCGTCCCAATAAACGCCGTCATCGGCGTGAACGGCGGTACAAAACGTACAGCGCACCACAAAGCAGGCTAGTGGGAGCAGTATTATGCTATGGTTGGCGTTCTCCTTCGCTTGCATGTGACCAATCGTGGTTATGGAAGACTCGCTGACAGATGCGAACCACCTCCATCCTTTCACGCTTGATGACTTCCCCGACGGTAATTCCATCTTTCAGCAATATAATAGTCCGTTTCTCGGAACTATAATCGTGCTACCGTTGTTTGAGGAGCATTATGGTGAACTCGAGTGATGGTTTGGTGTGACATTTCAAAGCAGATTCCTTTGGGTGTCATCCGCGGCACCCTGAGGGCAGTATGTGGACGATATTCTATGCCCGTTTCGTTTCCATTCATGACAGACCATCCTGAGCTTACATATCAGCAACATAATATCTGTCCCCACACTGCGAGAGTCCCAGTTGCTTCTCTTCTTGCTTGCCAAACCGTACCTTGGCCAGAAAGATCGCTGTACCTCTCCCCAAATGGGAATCTACATCTACATCCGTACTCTGCAAGCCACCCGACGGTGTGTGGCGCAGGTTACCTTGAGTACCACTATCGGTTCTCCCTTCTACTCCAGTCTCGTATTGTTCGTCGAAAGAAGGAGTGTCGGCATGCCTATGTGTGGGCTCTAATCTCTCTGATTTTATCCTCACGGTCTCTTCGCGAGATATACATAAGAGGGAGCAATATACTACTTGACTCCTCGGTGAAGGGATGTTCTCGAAACTTCAACAAAACCCCGTACCGAACTATTGAGCGCCTCTCTTGCAGCGTCTTCCACTGGAGTTTATCTATCATCTCCGTAACGCTTCCGTGATTACTAACTGATGTTGTAACGAAGCGCGCTGCTCTCCGTTGGATCCTATCTATCTCTTCTATCAACCCTACCTGGTACGGATCCCTAACTGGTGAGCAGTATTCAAGCAGTGGGCGAACAAGCGTACTGTAACCTACTTCCTTTGTTTTCGGATTGCATTTCCTCAGGATTCTTCCAATTAATCTCAGTCTGGCATCTCCTTTACCGACGATCAACTTTATATGATCATTCCATTTTAAATCAGTTCTAATGCGTTCTCCCAGATAATTTATGGAATTAACTGCTTGTAGTTGCTGACCTGCTATATTGTAGCTAAATGATAATGGATCTATCTTTCTATGTATTCGCAGCACATTACACTTGTCTACATTCAGATTCAATTGCCATTTCCTGCACCATGCGTCAATTCGCTGCAGATCCTCCTGCATTTCAGTACAATTTTCCATTGTTATAACCTCTCGATATACCACAGCATCATCTGCAAAAAGAGTCAGTGAACTTCCGATGTCATCCACAAGGTCATTTATGTATATTGTGAATAGCAACGATCCTACGACACTCCCCTGCGGCACACCTGAAATCACTCTTACTTCGGAAGACTTCTCTCCATTGAGAATGACATGATGCGTTCTGTTATCTAGGAACTCTTGAATCCAATCACACAATTGGTCTGATAGTCCTAATGCTCTTACTTTGTTCATGCCAGGCGCATGGGATATTTCATTTCGGAAACAGAGAATTCAGTACTCCGAGATCCACAGTCTCAAGAGTATGCCGAGAATATCACATTTCGCCGGCGGTTCTGGGCGCTACAGTCTTGAACCGAGCGACCGCTACGGTCGTAGGTTCGAATCGTGCCTCGGGCATGGATGTGTGTGATGTCCTTAGATTAGTTAGGTTTAATTAGTTCTAAGTTCTAGGCGACTGATAACCTCAGAATTTAAGTCGCATAGTGCTCAGAGCCATTTTAACCAACCAGTATCACATTTCAGGCATTATCTTTCACTACGGATAACGTGATGGCCGACTGCCTTCACTTAACGACTTAAAGCAGTGGCATTTGCTTAGTGTTGTAAGCGGTAACAATCAACACTTGTAATATTGTTGCTTTAATTTGTTGTGTAAGCGATGCTGCTATTCATGACCATAAAAGTGGGTTAAAAGCTGTGAGCTATCTGAGGAAGTTAACCTTGCATTACTGAGCAACTGTTTCACCAGGTATCCAGTCTAGCTTACCAAATTTACAACCAGACTTACATTAATTATAATCTTTTAATAGTTCACGAAAACCAGTAATACATATATAAAAAAGAGAATTTAAATAAAAAGAAATAAATCAGTTTATATTTGGAAATTTATTTTAACATTGATCATTGAAATTTCAGCATATTAAACTTCAGTCATAACTAAGCTGGTGCCTTATTTAGGATTGTGAAAATGTGAGTTTGTAATCTTATGGAACACATCAAATATGGAGACGACATTGGGAGACTGTATACAACACTACATTCATAAAGTAACACACGAAGAACGTTGAAACATACGCAAGAGGAAATTAACCACAACCAACCGATTCAATTTTCACCCAAAGAAGTAACGTTCGTAGCGCAATCCTGTTCGTCATGTAATTACCACACACACTGGTATACTAAATTCATACTAACTCTCTGTGAAATCTTTCCGAAAAGACTAGCTGAGAGCTACTTTGATGCTTACACCAAATGCTTCACGTGGTCAACTTGGTTTACACAGAGTGTAACTGCACAATAATTTTGATAATTAAAATAAATTATATCAAAAAGCAATTTACAAAAGAAAAACCTCGAACTGGTTACTATCGTCTTATTATTAAACTGATGGGTGAAACAATTGTATAAGCACGTGGTACTGGTCTCACAAAATACACCCCACGTGGGTTGAACATAAAGAAAAGTTGCTATATTGAAAAATATTGTTAAGGCGAGACGTTATAATCTCACAAACATTCGCATTTAAGATTGATGATCTTAGTTAGAGTTACTGATCAACACGTGGTTCCACTTTACTCACAAACTAGTGACAAAGCAACTACGGTAAAATAATCTGAAGTTCGCACTCGAAATACACTGCGTTGCAACTTAAGATAACATTAGATATTTTAGAGCTAAACCTGAAATAAAGTTGATTAAATTTTCAGTTAGGCTGAAGTTAAGAAATCCATTGCCCTGCGGACTTAGCAGACACGCGCTTAGCCGGAGATCTTACCACTTCAGACGCTCGCCGCGGACAGACTGACCTGCGCTCCTACCAAGGGTGCTTCCGTATACAAAACGGAAGTGACCAGAGGGGCAGCTTCCTATACCAACATGACAAGGGACTGACAGAACCATACTAAGGATAGAAACCTCTTTGCTTTTACAAAGCGTAGCTACCTGTTCCGACGTTGGTCCTAATGTTTTCTAGCAGGCAGGCTTGTCTGCTACCATCCAGCATGCAACTAGAAATACATTTGCTCATTCATCCTCTCACACAGAAGGGAAGGGAGATGACAGTATCTTATCATATACAGTACATAAAAGCAAGCGGATGTAGGTCCATATGAGACTGTGTGACATGAATTACATATAAACTGTGTTTTAAAGTGTGGTAGTGTGACAGATCGTTCTTGTTTATGTGTAAAAGTAACACGTTCCACTACTCAGTCTCCTCCCAGATAGTCAGAAACACCACAGTAAATTTAGAAGAGGAATTTATGCCGTAAATGACAACAGATTTAAGAAATTAACATGAAAGAAATCCAACACAGCCCTTTCACAGCCTATGAAATATCCACGTTAACCAATGTGGGAAGTACGACGAAGGTATCCGTTAGGACAGTGCAGTGAGGTATGGCGTTAATTGGCTATGGCAACAGGCAATCGACACGAGTGCTTATGCTAAAAGCAAGACACTGCCTGCACAGGCTCTCCAGGGTTCATGAACGTATCAAATTGACGCTAGACGATTGAAAAACTTTGGCCGTGTCACATGAGTCCCAAATTCAGTTGGTAAAAGCTGATAACAGGGTCCTAGTGTGCGTCAGATCCCACGAAGCCATGCACCCAAGTCGTCAACAAGGCACTGTGCAAGCTGGTGGTGGCTCCATAATGGTGTGGGCAGTCTTTACTTGGAGTGGACTGGGTCCCTCGGTCCAACTGAGTCGATCATTGACTGCAAAATGGTTATCTTTATAAATGGACTATATCATACCAATCAACGATGGAATTTTTATGGATGTCAGTGCGCCATGTCATCGGGCCACAATTGTTCGCGATTGGTTTGAAGAACTTTCTAGACTATTCGAGTGAATGATTTGGCCACGTAGATCGCCCGATATGAATCCTATCTAATGTTTATGGGATCTAATCGAGAGGTCACTTCGTGCAGTTACGGGGATGGCTATAGTATGGCTCAGTATTTCTGGAGGTGACTTCCAACAACTTGTTGACTTCATGCCGCGTCGAGCTTATGCACTCCGTCGGGGAAAACCCAATGACTCCTCAGTGCGGTAGTGTGAGCAATTAAGGTACGTCAGTCTGCTCCTTATCAGCCTCAGGAATGAAATTCGAAAATTTCCGTTCACCATTTCACGCTCCCACTAATAGCCACTTCCTGTGATGCTGGAAAGTTTATTTCCATTACTTACTAGAAAAAGACCGGCTATAGTGAAGTCACTCGTCCTGGAAACCAGTGCGGTCGACCCTGACCACCGCCCATTTACGAGGACTATGGGACGACAGGCCAATTTCCCTCAGGCGAGACAAACGCTTCCATCGCGACGGTTACAGTACGGAAAAGCAGCAGCTGCGAGAAAACTCTGCGTTAGAAGTGTTTTACAATACTTGTTCCACTGATTCTTGTCTATTTTCGTGAGTCCAGGGCCATTACCCTTGTAAGATTCCTACTAGCTTTTAAATACGGGTTACCTATGAGAGTAATTCCGGATCTCCTATTTAATGTGTTCCAAAATTGCACAAACAAAAACTGGATTTTTTGGGCTCATACCTCGGGTTTTCTTTTGTGACAGGAATATAGAATAACGTGTTTTAGATACCCTTTGGGTTAGGAACCATTTGTACGCCCAACAAAACGATCGTTTTACTGTGACTATCCTATAATACACGGTCAAAGTTCAACTGTTACGCACTTCCTGCAGCAGAGACAAGTGGAGCAAATCGGTTGGTTCTGTTTGGATCAAATGTTGGCTACAGTGGTATTTAAGGGTCTTATGGAGGCACCATTATTTCCTTGGCGGTTCCTGAGAAAACCGAGCTTTGGATTCGAATAAGGCAAATAGCTCAAATTTTTACGATATATTCCAAGGTTCCAGATCTCTAACTACCTTGTAATTCTTATTGTTATCGTTATCTGTTTCCGAGATAGAAATGTTCATAGTTAACCTCCTTCTACACATAAAATTCCCAAGTAATATCCGACGTCAGTCGTAAACGCAGTGTACAATGTAACATAGCATGGAGAAATATGCTGTAAAGTGTTTCCGTTATCATCTTAAGGGCTCTCGGTACGCCATTTGGTACTTTTGAAGCATATAAAAAGACTTTGTGCACGTAAAATCCATTTAAGCAAACTATCAATATTTTACTGATCTATTAAGTTCTTTTCATATCAGTGAACAGCCTTACTGTAGCAGGGAAAAGAAGGGAACCAGCAGAAAAATGCACCTGTCTGACCACAAAAAAGAAGAATGCATTGACTAAAAGTGAGATACCAACTGCCGACATCTGCCTTCCTCAGCACCTTTATAAATATTACTAATAATTCTGCCATATTCGCGAATTTTTATGCTGAGGTAAAAGAACACAGTGGCAGTGTTAAAGGGGCGGAAAATTAATAAATACTCGAAGTTAGTAGACAGTGGTTGTGGTATAGAAGGAGCGAAGAAGGCAATGGCAGTGTGAGAGAAAGCGTGGGACGCAGTGGCGGTGAAACTTAGTTGACATTGACAGAACAGTTAGTTCATTAGTTATGTTTTCCATTGACCAATCTCACGGTAACCGTCATGGTAAGGAAAGTGTCAAATGCATAAGAAATGCATTTGGACTTTTTTTTTAAGAAAGAAAAGTTTAAAATTTTTTTCCTTAAAAGGCATATAGTGCTTATAAAAACCAATAGATTTATTTCTTCCAGTTCAAGTACTGATATATGGTATAGAAAGAGTTGACAAGCACATATGATTTAATTTATTTGTGAAAATATTGCTGTTGTCGGTCAGACATTTTATTTCTTCTACTAACGTTTTATAGCTGAATATTTTCGCCTATCTGTGTCAAAGAAGGGTTAATTAGAGGTTAGTGTAAGTCTTTATGCCTTCTGGAACTATAATCATGAATGTCACTGTTGTTTTTAAACTGGTCCATGCTGTAGAGAACAGATTTCATAACTCGCAAATGTACTGAGAGACTGTTGTAAGAATTCCTGACCTTTTAAAGAGATGCCCACACATTATTCTAACCATTTTCTTTCGAGCAATCAATACTTTTTGCCTAAGTGTTGAGTTACCTTAAATATTATTCTGTATGACATGAGAGAGCGAATGTATGCTAGCCTGCTAATTTCCATATATCCTCAAAATTAGCAATTATTCTAATTGCAAAAGTTTCTCACCTATATGTACGCCCAAAAATTTAGTACGTTCTACCCTGGCTACTGACATCTGTTGATGTTATATTTAGTCAAGGAACTCTACTCCTTGCACTAGAAAATTGGATGTTCTGTGTCTTTCCAAAGTTCAGAGCAAGACCATTCGCAGAGAAGCAATCAATAACTTCCCCAAAGGCATTACTTGTATCATTTTCTTTTAGAGTTTCTTTTACTGGATTCATAATGATGCTTGTGTCACCAGCGAGCGTATGTCAGTTGAGCTTCTTGCTTCAGGTAAGAAAGAAGGTCATCCACATGTATCAAGAACAGAAGGGGATCCAGATCGAACTCTGTGGACCACCTAACGTAATTTTACCCTAGTTAGACGAACTGCCAAACTTCCTTATACCACTTAAACCATATAAAGAAACATTTTGGTTCCTGTTCAGCAGATATGACTTAAAAAACTCATATTATGTTGCATTTACACCATAGAATTGTAATTTTTGTAACGTAATATCATGGTTTACACAGTCAAATGCTTCGGATAAGTAATATAAAATTCCTATTGATGTCATTTTACTACTTAAAGACTCTATTATGTGGGCAGTAAAATTGTATATTGCTCTCCAAGTGAACAGCATTTTTGAAATCCGAACAGTGATTGCTAAGTATCCCGTCAGTGTTGAGATTGCTGACCACTCTTGAGTACATTACTTTCTCGATGATTTTTGAAAATGCTGTAAGCAAGACTACTGCCCGGTATTTATTGACATCTGTGGTGTCACCGTTTTTTGTAAAGAGGTTTGACAATGGCATATATTAACCTTCCTGAGAAAATACCTTGACTTAGTGAGACATTACATATGTGACTCAGAAGATCAGCTGTAACTGCTCCACATTGTTTTAATATCTTGTTAGAGAAGTCATCTAATCCAGTAGAACATTTATTTTACAAATATGTAGTGATTTTTCTTTATTTCACAAGAGATGGTTAGATGAAAATTAATCTGAGTTAGATTTCTCGAATCTGACTCTTCCATGTGCTTCATGGCTTTTTCTTTTGAACTATTCTCACTTACACTTAAGAAATGATTGTTAAATACATTAGCTACTTGTGTGAGGCTGGTTAAGATCGTCTCATTCTCTTCTATAGTAATATTACGTACCCCAGTGGTTACTTTTGCTGTCTCCCCTCTAACAACATTCCACATTAATTCGATTTTATTGCCCGAGTTGGTAATTGCATCTCTAACATACATACTTCTTGATTTTTTGACAACTTTCCCCAGTATATGACAATAATTTTTATAGTGTAAAATTACTTTCGGATTTTTACTAATTCTTGCTGTCTCATTTAGTTTTCTTTTTCTTTCTGAAGCCAATTGAGTACCAGTAGAAATCCAAGGTTTGTTTGCTAATCGTTTGGTGTTACATTTAGTAACTTTTTGGGAAACAGTGTTCAAACAGGGATATCAATATATCAAGATATGTGTTGCATTTATCATTAGTATTTGGCTCATTACACACATTTCCCCAATTAACATTTCTTAAACTTTCTCTGAAGTGCTCTATAGATACTGAGTTGAACAACCTTATACTTTTACTTAATGGTTTCTGAACTTTATGCCCTGCTATATTTTGTAAATTAATCAATTGAGCATCAGGGTCTGATAAACCATTTACCACAGGGAAAGCATGCGTTAATTTTACATCCTCTTGCAGTACAAATACATTATATGTTTAAGTGTTACTGTCTTGAGCTATACTTGTAGGGAAATTTATCCTTGATTCTCAGTTGTATATCATTGGAAACACTTCTAGTTCACTTTTTTCAACATAATTGCTTAGACAGTTTACGCTGAAATCACCACAGCCGCGCGTTATTAGCCGATCGGTCTATGGCGCTGCAGTCATGGACTGTGCTGCTGATCCCGGCGGAGGTTCGAGTCCTCCCTCGAGCATAGGTGTGTGTGTGTCCTTAGGATAATTACGGTTAAGTAGTGTGTAAGCTTAGGGACTGATGACCTTAGCAGTTAAGTCCCATAAGATTTCACACACATCTGAAGATTTGAAATCACCACAGATTAATAACTTCTTTTTTTTTCTGACAGACAGTATAATAGGAAGTCAACCTTTTTATGAGTATCTCGCAATCTCCTTATGGGAACCTGCATACTGTTGCTAATGTCTAGTTGTGGTTCACATGCACAGATTTCAAAGTACTGATCGACACAAAATTTACTTATTTCTACAGTTTTGCATTTATATCCTTGTTTTGTATAAATGGCAACTCCTCCTTTATCCATGTTAGCTCTGCAAGTGTAAGATGCTAAGTTGTTCCCGTTTATGCTGACACTTTCCACCCCCACAGTTACATGGTGTTCAGACAGACAAAACATATTAATCTCATTCTGAAAGACCTCTACAAAACCCACATTTGTGTGCCCAGTTCTTGCTCCCATTTATCCATGTCACTCCTAATACTATATCTCGGATTCATAGCCAGGTTGTTACCTAACCTTTCTCCTCGAAGTCCTTGCGTAGCTGACGTAAATTTTCTGTCACCTGGCTAAGCCAAGCACTTGGTTTCACATAACTTGTGACCTGGTGTTGTACTGTATTGTATGGAACTGGGGACCAAGAAAGGACGGAGAGGCTTCGTCACCGCCGTAGCCCTATGGCTCACAACCCGACAATAGGCTACAGCAGGCCACTCACCCCACCGCCGTCCCACACCGAACCCAACCCAGGGTTATTGTGCTGTTCGACCCCCAGTGGATCCCCCACTCAGGAAAGCCTCACACCAGACGAGTGTAATTCCCAATGTTTGCATGGTAGAGTAATTATGGTGTACACGTACAGGGAGACAGTGTTTGCGCAGCAATCGCCGACATAGTGTAACTGAGGCGGAATAAGGGGAACCAGCCCGCATACGCCGAGGCAGATGGAAAACCGCCTTGAAAACTATCCACAGACTGACTGGCCAGCACACCGGACCTCGACACACACCCGCCGGGTGGATTCGTACTGTTAATTGGTACTCTGCACCTAATTTCTCCTGAAGCTGCTGTCCTATACCCCTCCCATGCCTGCTACCTAAGCGTAGAATTTTATTTTCCTGTTCTGATTTGATACAGTACAGTACAAGTTTATACGCCAACTAGCTCCGCAGATGACGAAGAAATTGAAGTAATTTATGATGAGATGAAAGAAATTATTCAGATAGTGAAGGGAGACTAAAATTTATAGTCATTGGGGACTGGAATTCGATAGTAGGAAAAGGAAGACAAGGAAAAAGGGAATAGAGTTTTACTGTTGTTTTAAAGGTTCCTGGCAGTGTTAATTTGATGCAGTATGTTAGTCAGTGTGCTCTTCGCCCAATTTTGGTTTTAGACTTCTTTAATATGAAAGACAGAGCTTTTGTTAAGTCCGTGTAGTTTTAATTGTTCTTTTATTCGGTAAATGTCTGAGTATGGTTTTCAGTTAGGTTACAGATAGTCGCGTAGATAGTAAGCTTTGCACCACGAGTTGAATTTGTGTGCCGAGTGAATTACTTGCTGTTACAGAAATGGTCTCGTATGTGAGGCAGATGGGGTTTGTCGCCTTGGCAGGCAGGCTGAGATCGTGTGTGTGTTCGGCGTGTTTTCTGACTTGGCTTGTACCCTGATCATCTTCGAAATTGTTTGGCGGTTGCTTACTACTCGTTTGATCCCAGTACCACCATGTATAAGCCGCGCTTCCATCCTTTAGTTAAATATCCGGCCTGTCCGCCGGGACGGATGAGATCTTTTCTTAAGCAACTCAAGGTGAATCATTAGTGTTGCGTAAACATAGGTTACTTAAGCAATGAACTTAATAGTGTGCTTATGGTGGGGACTGCCTGTGATCCGTTTGCAATCAGATCTAATTATTATTTTTAAATGCTGTTTGTTTTATTAATTCATGATCCAATCACATAATTTTTCAAAGCTTGGTAAAGGACACGCGTTCGAAATTTAAAGACTCGGTCTTTGGTAATTACATTTTGTAATTTGCATTCTTTTTTAAGAGGACAAAGGACAAAGATCAGAATTAAATTTTTATATTGCTATTCACCGGGACTAGACAACATTCCATTAGAACTACTGACAGCCTTGGGAGAGCCAGTCCTGACAAAACTCTACCATCTGGTGAGTAAAATGTATGAGACAGGCGAAATACCCTCAGACTTCAAGAAGAATATAATAATTCCAATTCCAAAGAAAGCAGGCGTTGACAGTTGTGCAAATTACCGAACTATCAGTTTAATAAGTCACGGCTGCAAAATACTAACGCGAATTCTTTACAGACGAATGGAAAAAACTGGTAGAAACCGACCTCGGGTAAGATCAGTTTCGATTCCGTAGAAATATGGGAACTCGTGAGGCAATACTGACACTACGACTTATTTTAGAAGCTAGATTAAGAAAAGGCAAACCTATGTTTCTAAAATGTGTAGACTTAGAGAACGCTTTTGACAATGTTGACTAGAATACTCTCTTTCAAATTCTGAAAGTGGCAGGTGTAAAATACAGGGAGCGAAAGGCTATTTACAATTTGTACAGAAATCAGATGACAAGTATGAGAGTCGAGGGTCATGAAAGGGGAGAAGTGGTTGGGAAGGGAGTGGGACAGGGTTGTAGCCTCTCCCGAATGTTATACAATCTGTATATTGAGCAAGCAGTAAAGGAAACAAAAGAAAAATTTGGAGTAGGATTTAAAATCCATGGAGATCAAACAAAGACTTCGAGGTTTGCTGAAGACACTGTTATCTTGTCAGAGACAGCAAAGGACCTGGAACAGCAGTTCAACGGAATGGGTAGTTTCTTCAAAGGAGGCTATAAGATGAATATCAACAAAAGCAAAACCAGAATGATGGAATGTAATCGAATTAAATCAGCTGATTCTGTGGGAATTCGGTTAGGAAATGAGACACTTGAAGTAGTAGATGCGTTTTGCTATTAGGGGAGCACAATAACTGATGATGATGGGCGAAGTAGAAAGGATATAAAATGTAAACTGGCAATGGCAAGAAAAGCGTTTCTGAAGAAGAGAAATTTGTTAAAATCGAATATAGGTTTAAGACTCAGGAAGTCTTTTCTAAAAGTATTTGTATGTAGTGTAGCCAAGTATGGATGTGAAATAAGGACGATATACAGTTTAGAAAAGAAGAGAATATAAGTTTTCGAAATGTGGTGCTACAGAAGAATGCTGATGATTGGATAGGTAGATTACGTAACTAATGGGGAGGCACTGAATAGAATTGGGGAGAAGAGAAATTTGTGGCGCAACTTGACTAGAAGAAGGGATCGCTTGGTAGGACATATTCTGAGGCATCAAGGGATCACAAATTTAGCGTTGGAGGGCAGCGTGGAGGGTAAAAATCGTAGAGGGAGACTGATGAATACATTAAGCAAATTCAGTAGTTCTAGTGTTACTTCGAGATGAGAAAGCTTGCACAGGACAGAGTAGCATGGAGAGCTACATCAAACCAGTCTCTGGACTGAAGACCACAACAACACCAAAAACAACCGACATGTCTTTTTTTCTTTAAGCTAACGTGCTGCTTGAACCTACATTCAGCTACAACTGGATGAGGCCTTTCCTCCACTACTTTAGATTACAAGCCAAACTGATTTACTAATTGCATTTCGAAAGTTCTTTCAACAGTTCCCCTGTTTCGCCGTTTGCTTGCTACCTTTCCAAAGCACCCCATCGCTTTTTCCTCACTTAGCGTACATATTTCCAATTTCGCGTTTTCTAATTCAGCCCTAAGGGCACAAATTTTCCCCAACGATTTTTCTTTCCTTTCTACATAACATACATTGCCATGGATGAGCATCGTTATCAACCCCCGTTTCCAAGTCGCTACATTCGTCCCAATGAAACCATAACCTACAATCGTCTCAGAACTCGGGCTCCTTCAGATTTCTACGGAAACCACCACATTTTTCACATACGGTTTGAAAGAAAAAGAGAAAAGAAGCCAGAAATAGAGAGAAGCAGAGACTGGAAGAGAGCCAGTGATAATGAGAAACAGAGTTTGTGACAACGACAACGAGGAAGACAGAGACAGTGACAGTGAAAAGAGACAGTAGTAGAGAGAAGGAATAAATGGAGAGCAAAAGGGAGATGGTGACAGAGAGAGGTGACAGAATTAGTAGCACAGAACTAAGGAGACTGTGGCTGTGTGACCGGGGCAGTGACATTTACACTGACACAGACAAACATGATAATGTGTTGGGTAGAATGAAGGAGTAAGAACGGGCAAGTGGGAATGGATGTGTATGAGCGACCAGTGCGCGTGGGCGAACTACGGTTATGGGAGCTTGTGGGAAGGAAAGATGCGTTTCATGTTAACACGAGTATGTTCACATGCAATTTTTTTGGAAAATTTTTAAAAGTAGAGTGAGGCAGCTGATACCACACTTGTCAGTCAGTCATTTAATTAACATGAGCGTACTCGCCTTTCTTGTGCTCCAATGTGAGCATTTTTCTGCTGGTTAAGAAACGTGCCCCGTCATATAGAATATTTAGACCAACTAATCAAAGTGATCTGATTCGGAAGTAAACCGAGCGAGGTGGCGCAGTGGTAGCACACTGGACTTGCATTCTGGAGGACGACGACGGTTCAATCCCGCGTCCGGCCATCCTGCTTTAGGTTTTCCGTGATTTCCCTAAATCGCTCCAGGCAAATGCCGGGATGGTTCCTCTGCAAGGGCACGGCCGACCTCCTTCCCTCATCCGATGAGACCTATGACCTCGCAGTTTGGTCTCTTTCCCCCAAACAACCCAACCCAATTTGGAAGTATCTGTACAGCTTTAACTAACAGTGAACACTAAGTGATGTGTGCAACGACTTAGAATTGACATACCAAAAGGAATCATACATACTGTTCAGTTCCTAGTGCTGCGAAATGATTGAAATGGCTCTAAGCACTTAACATCTGAGGTGATCAGTCCCCTAGACTTAGAACTACTTAAATTTAACGAACATAAGGACATCACACACATCCCTGGCAGGATTCTAACCTGCGACCGTAGCAGCAGTGTGGTGCCGCCTAGAACCGCTCGGCCACAACGGCTGGCTGCTGTGAAATCTGGAATGCAAAATTTCAGATGGCAGTTATAAGAAGAAGAACAGCGCCAAAATGGAACAAAACCACAATATGTAGAACAACGTCAACACATCCACGGCAGATGCAGCTGAAGACGTCTTGCAAACAATAAAGGCGAAACGCCTACAGTATAAAAATTGTTTCACTCAGTTGAAATTACACGGTCCGAAAATAAAAATTAGCAACATACCGAAAGATTACCCACCCAAGTATAAAAATTACGGCTACAGGCCGGCCGATTTGGCCGAGAGGTTCTAGGCGGTTCAGTCTGGAACCGCGTGACCGCTACGGTCGCAGGTTCGAATCCTGCCTCGGGCATGGATGTGTGTATGATGTCCTTAGGTTAGTTAGGTTTAAGTAGTTCTAAGTTCTAGGGAACTGATGACAACAGATGCTGACTCCCATAGTGCTCAGAGCCATTTGAACCATTTTTTTACTGGCTACAGAACGCTGAAATTAAAGGCCGTTCTTTACTGGTGGCTAGCTTTATTCCTACAGATCTTAGGAGGTTACACACTTCTACATGAATACATTATCGGGCCAATAACATCTACTGAGAAAAATCAGGTGAGAGCTGGATGTATAATGAGCTGTGGGACGGAACGGTGGAACAACGAGAAAATTTTGTAGAGTGTGCGACGTTACGGCGCCAGCGAAGGCAGAACAAGCTAGCAGCCATGCGTGCCTCCTATGTGAGGCAAATGCAGACGATAATTGCTTCAGCCTGAGTGGTTAATCCAATATAATGAAATGGCAGCTTTTGTTTATTCGGGCCGCTGCACATACACAAAGGAGTTCAGCGGATGCAAGCTGTACTCCCTGCTAATGCTTATTTCATTTTGTTCTAATTAAAAGATAAACAGCGATGACGCAAGGTTATGTAGTCTAGTGTGTGTGTGTGTGTGTGTGTGTGTGTGTGTGTGTGTGTGTGTGTGTGTCTTACAGTGTATAATTCACCCACGTCAGGAAAAAAATCAAGGAGATGCATTTTGCATCACTTTCTTCTTCACACAGAAATGAATCGTGACATAGATACTGGAATTTATCAGAACTATTGAAAAAATATTTTTTTTATTGAGATGTCTCCCCTTTTGGCATTGAATCCATATTTTGCCTCTGTGTTTTTCTTCCGTTTTTGTTACAATGTGTCTTCATTATAAGCTGGTAAAGTACCAAACTACATGTACGTGGAGTGAAAACTAATTTAATTTTTGAACGTTAACCAAATTCTATTGCAGTACACACGTGAAACATTGCTTTACTAGCGAGGAAGTACGCGTCCATCTGTTAATATCTCTTTTTCCTCTTCTGCTTAACCCTAGATTGCTAAATCCCCGTAAAATTTAGGATTGCAGTATAGTATAAACCAAGATATTTTGTAATTAATTTGGTATGTAATATACCTTTGAAGATCAAGTAATTGTAATTAACTAATGCGTAACGTATAAATTATGAATTCCTTTGAATAAATTTAGAGTAGTACAGTTTAGAGTGGTGCAGTAGCGATGTAACATTTTCCCCCGTTTTGTGTTCCAGCTTTTTCTCTGGTTGTGCGTATGTGACCAACGATAGTCCCACACCATATTGGTATACTAGCGGTCTTGAGACTGAATCTTTCGATCGCTCTGATGTTTTGATGAAAGCTCTCATTCCACCATCACCACCAAAGTTTTCAGTAAAAATAACCCAGATCAGTTTTCAAAAAGAGCAAATTGAGGCTCATCAAACAGTCTAATTTCTTGGACTTTTCAAGACATCAGCTACAGCATAAATATAATGAATAACAGTAATGTTTCCGTTGTAGATTGACAGTATTTCCCCCGTTCTCTAGACGAGTACCGAAGTTTGTCCCCTGCTTTACCTCCGATTACCGTTTGTTACCAGTCCATTTCGTAAAGGAACAAGTTTTTACACACAAGTATATTTTAAGTTGATGGAAGCAAGTTGTGGCTCACTGGTGTTGTGACCATGGGATGCTACGTTTTTACGGTTTGTACTGTACACAATTTAACATTTCTGAACATTTAAGGAAAGATTTGAATGTTTAAAACAGTGTGAAATCTTGTGGAGGTGTGAGTGGATGTCTATGTAGCCTTTCCAAGATAGTTCTTCACCAGTATCGCACCCCCCACCTCTCCATCCAATTCGGTCGTTCAAAGAATCGAACTCGTATCAAATGCTAATTTTTCACCAATCTCGATATTTATAACATTCTCTCTCCTAATCCATGAGTGATGGAACGACCTGATGTTGCAGGAACGTCCAGTGGTATGTGTGGATACTATCTGCAAAATGTGTTGCGAATAGGATTAGTGCTAAATAAGTAATAAATTACAACGTTATACTTCGTGCTGACGTTTTATTGCATGAACAGAAAAAATGTAGTATCGCGATAAACTGTCTTCCTGTCGTCGATTGCGGGAGGCGTGCCTGTGAGATAAAGTTTCGGAAATGTTTGAAATCATGCAAAAAGTTGCTCAGTATTGTCATTCTCAGTTATTTGATGAACACTGCGCGTTGTGGTGCCGCGAGATAAATGTGCGTAGTTTCTGAGTTTAATTCATTTGTTGGTATGCTAAATCCTTTAACATTTTACATCTTAGTAAGCAGATTATAACTGCACATTAAAATTTTGTATTCGGTCAATAATTATACGGAGTAATGAAAACCAAATTTTGCTTGACTCTGGAAGTCATAAGACAGGTAACCCGCAAATGGGGCCAGGCGATCATTTTATCCATTTAGGGATACGGGTTACAGACAGATAGGTGCATCATGTGCAAAAAGTCATAGGCTACTTTTGATGTTATATACGAGCTCAGTATCACACAACGTGAACATGGTGCTTCCTACACACGTCCCAGTGGGACATGTGACGTTACGTCCACACGTGTCAGTGCCTCTCTATTGAAGAAAACAAAATGTTCAAATGTGTGTGAATTCCTAAGGGACCAAACTGCTGAGGTCATCGGTCCCTAGGCTTACACAGTACGTAAACTAACCTATTCTAATTAAAACTTCCGGGCTGAATTGCCGTTTTCCATATATAAAACTGCTTCTCTTCCTGACGTTTCGTTGCCTACTGCGGGCAACATCTTCTGGCGTGAGTCGGCGACTGCCTGCTAGGCACTGAAGGTCCCGCTTGTATAGAGCGCTTAGATGGCACCTCCACTCATCACGTGCTTTCGACTTCAAAACTATCTCTAGCTAGCGCCGTCTCTCTCGATTATAGGTAATCGATAGTCACTCCGTTGGTACACAGTCGACCGCTATATCTTGTCTAGTTTTAATCCTTCTTCTTTCCCATTAAAATTATTTTCGTGCTTACAGATCCCTATAGCTTCTCTATACATGCGGGTATAATAATGTGAGGTCCCAGCTATCACGTTTGTCTCACTAAATTTAATTTCCTGATCACCGTCTTTGCAAACGTGTTCCGCTACAGCTGATTTGTCAATTTGCCCCAGTCTTCAGTTCCTTTTGTGTTCCATTAGGCGGGTATTAACACTTCTTTTAGTTGCTAGAGAAGTTATAGAAATCTACAGGCACGAAAAGAAGAATGATTAAAACTAGACAAGATATGGCGGTAGACACTGTACAAACGAAGTGACTATTGTTTACCTATAATCGAGAGAGATGGCACTAGCCGGAGATAGTTTTAAAGTCGAGAGCACGTGATGAGTGGAGGCGCCATCTAAACGCTCTATACAAGCGGGACCTCGAGCGCCTAGCAGCCAGTCGCCGGCTCACCTCAGAAAATATTGCTAAACGTGGGGAAGGAGTAGTAGTTTTATATATGGACCACGGCAATTCAGCCCGGAAGTTTTAATTAATGAAGTCGCCTGCCGTGAAAGCTTACATGTTATGATTAACATAATCTAGCTTACGCTAAGAACAGCACTCATACCAGTGCCCGAGGGAGGGCTCGGGGGAGGGGCCGCGCAATTCGTGACACGGCGCCTCTAACAGCGCGGTCACTCCGCGCGACGAAGAAAACACCTCATTCCTGCCAACAAATTCCTAGTCCAGCCATAGCTTTTGTTTAATACCGCATATGGTAGTAATTTCATTGACAGACGTTGATACGTTACTACATGAAATGGATTGCAAAAGTCACGCGACATTGCATGTACCTGACTGCCTTCAAGCTTGAATTTCAGGATGTCATGTGAGAAAATCGTTAGTCGGCTTTCACGTGAGCGATGTTTTCGATAAAGTGGTGATTTGTTCCGCTACTAAACAGCTTTGGATCAGACAGTCCCAAATTAGATGAAGTTGCCGAGGAGATCCCGGCTGCGGTTGAACACCAGCTTGCCTCGCTATTTGGCGAAACTTGGGTAACTGAGAAGGAAGCAGAAAACGCCTTCCTCGTCGTCACTTGGCCTCAAGCCGAGACATCGACCGGCCAGTAACAGAGAGGACGGCTGTGCCTACGTCAGCGGCACAGTGGCGCAGGCCGCAGCCTGGCTGGCACAGACCGTGCGCTACTACGTGGCCCCGGCGGCGCGAGTCACCCGCCATGATGTCACGTGTCACCCCCAGCTCGCAAAACATGTCCTCACGCACAATATACGCGCCGCGCGCCGGCGCCGGCTGAGAAATTGGATGGCGGGCAGTGGGCAATATTTCCCAGCTGACGTCACCGCGGCTTTGGACCTCAGCTGCAGCTACTGGCCCGCCGATCGCTGTCACGCCGGCCCGAGCTCCTCGTCTCCAGAGGAACAGCTTACGGTGGCGGTCTAGTCAGCTGCCATCAGGTGCCTCCGAGCGGCACCGTTACCACTACGTGGTTTGCGTTGGCGTCGGTGCCTGGCTGTGACATCTGTCGTTTGATTACCGACGGCCATCTGTTATTCTGTTGTGGTACAAAAGTCCTGGCTGAGGTGTACTGGTTCTGCTGAAGGAAACTCTGCAAGTACTGAGGAAGACACGCGTCAATCCTCCAAAATAGTAGCCAATACGCTTGCACCGTTGTGTGAGTACTGTTTTTGGTATTAGGTCTATTGGGGCCTGAATCACACCGATATTTATCTTTCGGCTGGTTGGGCACACATTTCTTCGACCCGTGGAAGATAATTACGGAGCTCCTGAAAAATATGAACTGGCATACTCTAACTGTGTGATGAGAGTTTGCTTCTGAAGTTTTAAGAACCAGCCTTAAGCGACGCACATACAAATGTACTGAAACCCGTCGCTCCCTCGCTGATTGCGAAGACAGTGTCAGACTAAATATTCAGCGCGTAGAGGCGTTTAAGCAGTCACTCTTTCCGCACTCGGTATGTGAATGGAGCGTGAAAAAGCCCAAATAAATATACAGGGTGAGTCACTTCCCAACATTAGCGCTGGATATATTTCGTAAATCACATCAAATACTGGCGAATCGATTCCACAGACCGAACATGAGAAGAGGGGCTAGTGTAATTGGTTAATACAAACTATACAAAAATGCACGGAAGTATGTTTTTTAACACAAACCTATTTTTTTAAATGGAATCCCGTTAGTTTTGTTAGCACATCTGAACATATAAACAAATACGTGATCATTGCCTTTTGTTGCATTGTAAAATGTTAATTACATCCGGAGATATTGTAACCTAAAGTTGACGCTTGAGTACCACTCCTCCGCCGTTCGATCGTAGGGATCCAAAGGGAACGGAGATGGACCTTAGGCACAGAAGAGACTGGAAAAGCACATTACGTCCACATGCTAACACCTTTTTATTGGTCTTTTTCACTGACGCACATGTACATTACCATGAGGGGTGAGGTACACGTTCGACGGGCGTTTCATAGGACGTGGAGGACGCATAAATTGGCCAGCACGTTCTCCGGAACTTACACCTCTGGACTTCTTTCTATGGGGTACGTAAAGGAGAATGTGTACCGTGATGTTGTAAGTAGGCTGTTAAGGTTTTTTTATTGGTAACGCCACGTAGCGCTCCGTATGAAAATCACTGGCTGTGCTGTGTGCATTCTGTGGTTGGTTGGCATTGTTGTAATACTCACCAATGTAGTGTTGGGCAGTTGGATGTTAACAGCGCGTAGCGTTGCGCAGTTGGAGGTGAGCCGCCAGCAGTGGTGGATATGGGGAGAGAGATGGCGGAGTTTTGAAATTTGTAAGGCTGGATGTCATGAACTGCTATATATATTACGACTATTAAGGTAAATACATTGTTAGTTCTCTATTAAAATCTTTCATTCGCTAACTATGCCTATCAATAGTTAGTGCCTTCCGTAGTTTGAATCTTTTATTTAGCTGGCAGTAGTGGCGCTCGCTGTATTGCAGTAGTTCGACTAACGAAGATTTTTGGTGAAGTAAGTGATTTGTGAAAGGTATAGGTTAATGTTAGTCACGGCCATTCTTCGTAGGGATTTTTGAAAGTCAGATCGCGTTGCGCTAAAAAAATATTGTGTGTCAGTTTAAGCACAGTCATGTATAATTGTTGTAAGGGGGCGTTTCAATGTGCCTACAACCCCAGAGTATATGGAACAACGTATTTTGGCAGCCTGCGGCGACATTACACCATTTGTACTGCGGCGTGTACGACATTCATTACGCCAGATATTGCAGTTGTGTGCAGCAAATGATGATGGCCACCACATTGAATATCTATTGGCCTGACATGTCGGGACACACTCTATTCCACTCCGTAATTGAAAACGGACACCACTTGTGTACATGTACCTCATCCCTTATGGTAAGGTACATGTGCATCAGTGAAAAAGACCAATAAACAGGTGTTAGCATGTGGACGTAAAGTGCTGTTCCAGTCTCTTCTGTACCTAAGGTCTATCACAGTTCCCTTTGGATCCCTACGTAACTCGGTGCTCTCCAATTAACATTTTACAATGCAACAAACGGCACTGATTACGTATTTGTTTATATGTTCAGATGTGCTAATAAAACTAACGGGGTTCCGTTTAAAAAAACGTAGGTTTGTGTTAAAAAAACATACTGCCGTGGATTTTTGTATGGTTTGTATTAACCAATTACACTAGCCCCTCTCCTCACGTTCGGTCTGTGGAATCGATTCGTCAGTATTTGATGTGGTTTAGGAAATATATCCAGCGGTAACGTTAGGTGACTCACCCTGTATAATATTACATGTAGATATTCACGATGCACCTTTACATCTACATAAAAATTCTCCACAAGCCACCAGAACTGTCCATGGCTAAGAGTAGTAGACATTTCGAAAGAAAAACTGCACTTTCCTGTTCCAGTCACAAAAGGAGCGAAGGAAAAACGTCTCCCTATATGCCTCCGTATGAGCGTTAGTTTCTGTTAATTTGATTCACGGTGTACTTCCATATATTGACTTGTACATGATTAAGTTTAAGGCAGCTGGAAACCAGCGAAGGCACTGCAAGATAGGAAATCACAGACACAATACAGGAAGCAGACACATGTATTACTTTTCAGGTTACCGAAGGTAAACGGTAATGCTACGGCCCTCGAACTGCAGAAGCTCTGGACAACTATCACAAGGTAAAAGGTTCAGTTCACTGAACTAATTAGTAACTACATCCACCTCCAGAAAGCTGTTACAAGGCTTCACAGCAGAGGAGGTCACAGACAGGCACTTCTAAGCATAGGCACTGAGCTTGATACTTGCCACGTATAGCCGCAAGCCGGCCGAGGTGACCGAGCGGTTCTAGGCGCTACAGTCTGGAACCGCGTGACCGCTACGGTCACAGGTTAGAATCCTGCCTCGGGCATGGATGTGTGTGATGTCCTTAGGTTAGTTATGTCTAAGTAGTTCTAAGTTATAGGGGACTGATGACCTCAGCAGTTAAGTCCCATAGTGCCCAGAGCCATTTGAACTACACTCCTGGAAATGGAAAAAAGAACACATTGACACCGCTGTGTCAGACCCACCATACTTGCTCCGGACACTGCGAGAGGGCTGTACAAGCAATGATCACACGCACGGCACAGCGGACACACCAGGAACCGCGGTGTTAATCAGTTGAAATCGATTTGCAAAAGTCAATAAATAAAACATGATTTTGCTACTGGTTGTTGCTTATTTGGTAATTTTAGGAGTAAGACTGTTGTGCGTCCACAAGACATTCTAAGAATCAAAGCTCTCTTGATGTCGTCGCGTACTCTCCTATGACGGTCAGCTGGGATACAGGGTGGTGCAGGACGGACCACTGATTTATCGCTGAACATAACGCGGCACTACTTATCAGCAGTCCACGCTGCCTGGTGACGTCGCCACTCAAAACACAGCCGTTGGTGTCCTGGGAGAGTTTGTACCGGACAGTAATTCCCTAGTTCGGCTGCTGCTAATTTAGAGATACTGGAGAGATGTGACACAGAATCTTGCACCAAGTCCATTACCTGTTCTCTGTTCGCAGGCGGAAATGTGAAGGGTTGCGATGTGTTTCGTGCACAATATGGCAATCATTCCTTATGGTGGACACACGTGCTCAACTGGAACCTTGACAATGAACGTGCCTGCCTTCACTTACTCATCAAACATCGGGCTGCTGTCACATCAGAATGCTCCAAAATCTGTATATTGGACGATCGATGAGACGGCTAAATGAACAAGCACAGCGAGGCCCTTTTGGAACTCTATCAGGTGCCGATAGATTGTCTCACACGAGTACGAAGCATCTACGCGATTTTCACAATGATCTCACATCTGACGTGGTTCACGCCCCATGTATACCATACAAGACCTGCTAACAACAATGAACGCAAACAACACTAATTCACTCTGGTGAGCGTTCTACTTGTCACAGGAACTGCATACCCGCCGACGGTGTCAAGGCGTATACGAAGCTACCCTGTTACCTGACCACGTTTCTGGATGCTTTAGTTTTATTGTCAGACAGTGTGCAACAGTAAATAAAGTTAATTGTTCGTTTTATTCTGACTCTGAAAGCCAAGTATTCATAACAACTGAAGCCTATCTACCATGTTACTCAATATGTACACTGAGCAAACAGCAACTGTTGCTATGACGTATTCGAATGAAGCAATTGTATAACGACTGAGTTCAGCATATCCAGTGACTTCAGGCGCTACACAAGGTCATTTATTTGGATAGGTGCGTATAGGGCCAGAAGATGGCATAATGAAAACTGAAAATGGTAGCCTTCCCAATAAAATAAAGTAATATCTTAAAGTACACGGCTGTTGGTGAATTTTATTGACACTGACAGTTACTTAATAGCCGATGTACCCTGGCCATGATGGACCAACAAAGGCTTTTGAAAAGTGTCGTTATTTGCTGCGGGAGGTGAGTAGCAACTGCCGTGCCAACACTGCGGCCTGCCGAGGTACCGGCAGCTGATAGAAACCCTCGTTCGATCGATATGTGGATAGTGATCTTCAGTCTGGGACCCTTTCACGGAAATGCTGATATCCTGAGCTGTCAGACGCTTCTAGCTGGACGTCAACGACCCCGCGGAAGACTGCATACGAAGTTCCAAGGACCAGTAACACAGACAGCAGTCCACGTACAGTGCAGCCGCTTCGTATCGCTATCCGGGAAAGCGCAAAGACTGGACTAGAGGAAGGAGAGCAGGTCCGAGTAAGAGCACAGCGTTTCGTCATGCATTCTTTCGGTAAGCACGGAACTGTCACTGAGACGCTCCCTCAACGCCGGTAGCAGGCGCTAGAAGAGAGCCGTTGTGCATTACGGTGCGATTTTCTGTGAGCATTTCTACAAGACGCCACCGATCTCTTGGTGCCTCCTATTAGATCCCGCGAAGAAACCCTGAAGGTAAAATTTGACAGATTCGAACTCACACGGAGGCTGCCAAACAGTCGTTCGTCTGACGAACCATTCGCGAGTGGCACAGGAAAAGGGGTCGTGGATAGCTCGAGAGTTCGTGGTACATGAAGTACCCTCCCCCATTCCCCGTCAGGTGGCTTGTAGGGCGCAGATATAGATACACAAGTCATATTACTGCAAATGAAAGCTACCTGAAGAAGCCTCTTCGTGACGAATGCGCCAAAATATTGGGTAAAAAGAAATTTTTGATAGTGTTACTGCCGGCCGGGATGGCCGAGCGGTTCTAGGCGCTACAGTGTGGAACCACGCGACTGCTACTGTCGCAGGTTCGAATCCTGCCTCTGGCATGGGTGTGTGTGATGTGCTTAGGTTAGTTAGGTTTAAGTAGTTCTGAGTTCTAGGGGACTGATTACCTCAGAAGTTAAGTCCCATAGTGCTCAGAGCCATTTGTACCATTTGATAGTGTTACTGTTCCCATCTTCTTCATCTGTTCCGTTGTTATTTCTTTACTTACAGACAAAGCGACAATTAGCGACTGGATTAGTCTAAACTAATGAAGGCCCAAGTTTTACTGTTCCTCGCAAGTAAAAGCTACAGCATCATAGAAATTTAAGCCATATCCGTATGTTGACGCTAACACAGTAACGTGTCCCCAAACATTTTTCTCAGTATAATTACTAAGTACGCCTCCTCAGGGGACACCGCCTTAACGTAGCACTGCCCGTGCGGGCGAGGAGGTTTGCGTGCTCCGGATCCAGAGGGCTATGCCGGCGGTAGCGTAGGGGAGGAGCCAGACAAAGTGTGTCCCTCAACGATCTATCGCTCCCCTTTCCTATCTCAAACCTGTCCTCACCATTTCCTTTTCCTGTCATTCCATGGCATATGTACAAAAGGCCAGAAAGACCTCTATAGGCGTGGAGAAGCCAATCTTTCTACGGGAGAAAACCCCGAATGAAAAATCCTGGTCCGCCAGGTTGGGGGTTGGCGACGGGCTACCAACCCGACCTGGAAAAAATAATCACCGGTACTAGCATCACAGAAGAGCCTCGGATAGGACTGATCTCTGCAAAACGACCTAAGCAAGAACAAGGACTACGGAAGGAAATACAACTAAGGACCTGGAATATCAGAAGTCTATACCAACCTGGGGCGGCAAAATGTGTAGTAAGGGAGGCAGATAAGTATCAAATTGATCTATTGGACCTGCAAGAAAAAGGGTGGACCGAAACCGGAGCTACAGAAATGGAAAACTATGTCATATTCCATGGAGCCTCAGAAACAAACCACTCACTAGGAACTGGTTTTGCAGTGAAGAAATCACTCTGTACCACTCTCATAGATTTTAAATCAATCAACCCCAGAATCTCACTCCTAACCATAGACAAAGGAAAACACAAACTCACATATATAAATTGTCATGCCCCAACCGAAGAAAGCGATGACATCAAAAAAGATATTCTCTACGAGGAATTAGAAACGGTTTTAGACAATGTACCAAGTGAACATAACAAAATTATCCTTGGAGATTTTAATGCGAAAATAGGGAAAGAAGCAGCCTTCATGGGGACCATCGGAAAGCACAGTTTACATGATGTGAGCAGTGATAATGGCACTAGGCTGGTTAGCTTTGCGACTGCAAAAGGCTTGTTTATAAGTAGTATTGATTTCGGCAGGAAGAGAATATATAAAGGAACCTAGGTGTCTCCAGATGGGTAAACAGTGAACCAAATTGACCACCTAATTGTAGAGAAGAGAATAAAGAAGTGGATACAAAATGTTAGAACGGCAAGAGGTGCGGAATGTGGTTCAGACCACTTCCTTGTCAGAGTATGTATGAAAACAATATGGAGAGCCAGGAAGCACAAAAGAATGCAAAGAGTCGCTCGATATGACCATGAGAGTCTGACTGAAGATAATATAAGAAGAACTTTCAAGATATCACTAACAAACCGTTTTGAGGCTTTGAATGAAGAGGAAGGAGATACTGTGGTAGATCAGAACTGGAAGGCGATTGCAGAGACCATTAAAGAAACAGCCCAAGAAGTAATCCCAAAGCGAACTAGTGGAAAAAAGTGTGGTTCAATGAGGAGTGTGAGGGAGCTATCAGGGAGAGACAACGGGCCAAACTACTGTGGATACAAAGCAATATGCAAGAAGAAGAAAAATCGAAGTTTGAAGAAACACGACGGCAGACCCAAGCCACATTGAGGAAAGCAAAGAGAAAATATGTAAAAAGTATCATGGAGGAAGCTGAACAAGACTTTCATGGAAACAGGTATAAAGAACTTTATAGAAAAGTGAAAAGTTTTAAAGGAGGGACATACCATCAACACAGATTCATAAAAGATGCCAATGGAAGAATGTTAACAGAAGATAAAAAAAAATTGGAAGAAGATGGATGGAATACTTCAAAGAATTACTAAACTCTGATGAACCAACCGAACTACTTGAGTTTGATGAACCAGTAACAGTAGACCCAGAATATCCTCCACCCACCATTGAAGAGATAAGGAACCAGATTAAAAACCTTAAGATCGGTAAAAGTCCAGGTGAGGATTGTATTCCTGCTGAACTTCTCAATGCTGGAGACGAAATCCTCTGTTTCAAAATCCACAAGCTAATCGAGTAAATTTGGATAAAACATGAAATGCCAGAGGAATGGAAGGTAGCTGTGATATGCCCCATGTATAAAAAGAAAGACAAATCCGTATGTGACAACTACAGGGGCATAGCGCTACTCAACACCTGTTATAAGATCTTCTCCAACTGCCTATTAGAACGAATAAAACCTCTAGCAACAGACATAATTGGAGAAGACCAATGAGGTTTCCAGGCAGGGCGATCAACCACGGACCAGATTTTTGTCCTAAAACAGGTCTGTGAAAAAATGTACGAATACGGACGAGAGATACATCTCCTGTTTGTGGACTTCAAGAAGGCTTACGACAGTGTGCATAGACCTAGTCTGGTTAGAACTATGACAGAGTTTGGTATACCAAAGAAGTTGGTCAAACTGGTAGAGGTATGCCTAAATGACACAAAACGTGCGGTTAAGGTAGGCAATTAAATGACAGAAAGCTTCCAAGTTGTAACAGGATTACGCCAAGGAGATGGGGTATCACCTGTCCTCTTCAACCTGGCACTTGAGAAGGTAATGCGGGATTTCAACAAAGAAAACATCAAGGGCATTCAAATTGGTAATGAACACATTACATATCTGGCCTATGCAGACGACATTGCACTATTAGCATGCACACAAGAAGATCTGAAGAGAAGTATCCAGACCTTGGAGTTATTGGCAGCTAGGATCGGTCTACAAATTAGCTCTGAAAAGACAGAGTATATGACCATAGGAAGAAAGATCCAGAACTCTCAAGATTTAATTGTGAACAACACCAGGTATAAACACGTGAAAGAGTTCAAATACCTTGGATCATTTTTTACAGAAGTAACATCAACTGAAGCAGAGATAAAAGCACGACTGCAGGCGGGAAACAGATACTATCACTCTCTAGACCCTATATTAAAATGTAGAAGTGTCTCTCAACAACTAAAGCTACGGTTGTATAAGACATTAATAATGCCAGTAGTACTTTATGGTTCTCAAACCTGGAGCACTCGAAAACAAGACCTTAAGCGACTGCTAACATTTGAAAGGAAAGTCCTCAGGAAAATATTTGGACCAGTCAGAGATCAAACTACTGGAGAATGGAGAAGACGCCATAACACTGAATTAGAAGAGCTGTACAAGGAGCCTAACATCTTGGGAGTGATGAGAAGCAAAAGACTGCAATGGGCTGGACATGTTGTTAGAATGGAGGGAACAAGATGGCTCAAAATCACAATGGACTGGATCCCGTCAGGCAGCAGACCAGTGGTAAGACCTAGAAAGAGGTGGATCGATGTAGTGAGAGAAGACCTGTTGCAGCTGGGAGTCACGGAAAACTGGAGACAGATGGCAGAAGACAGAGACAGATGGAGAGCTCTAACTGCTGTGGCGGGCGGTCCTCTGGGCCTGATCGCGTGAATTGAATTGAATTATAATTACTATGTACGAGAACACTATTCCATCCTTACAAATACCTGTGATACATGTCACTTCAATACCTTTTTCGCAGGGACATTAGAAACCAATAGCCTATGTGTCCGCTTTCGTTTTGTTAGTGTGTCCGAATATGTGTTGCGTTCAAAAATAGAAGAGCACTTAGGGTCTTTACACTTTCACAAACTCTTTATTTATGTCATATGAAACATAAATACTATACCGTTTGAAATGTGCCATCTGTGTTCTTGTTTTGTAGTGATTCGCAGCCTCCATAAGCTGAAAACCCCAATACTTTTTCCACCCTCTAGGTATGCTACAGAACTCGATATGATTTTTAACGAACCATACTGGTCTAAATACAACTTTCTGATTCTTGTTGTGTCTTCATTATTTGCCAGGATTTCATGCTGCACTTCGTAAATGAAATTGGTAAACTTTAATGTCTTTCATATCACAGTACGCACTACTCTCTCGCTACAGTTGGGTTATCCTGAGGACTTGTGCACAGTGCTTTATAATGTGAATAGACAAACAGTTAAATGGAATAACTACACAGGCTCTGTCAGGGATTGAACGGATGGCAGACACTGTGGAAATGCAGGCTGTCCGGTAAGGGGACCGCCTGAACACCAATCGTGCGACGAATTTGTCGGACGTACGACGAATAAACGTTTTCAGAGAAGGACTACACGAATGGTCAGATGTTTGTCCGCCGCACAGGGGAGCGTCACCGTAATACTGGAAAACCTCAAAGCGCTGGCGTGTGAGGATGGACGTCGTCTATTCCGCGAAAGTCTACCTACCGACATTCGACAACCACTAAAGAGTGAGGAATCCAGAAACGTAATACAGCCCTCTATGCATCACTACGATACGCAACGCAAATGCATTATTAGACTGATTATACCCTAGGAGAGACAACGTTTACTTCTGTATAATAGTAAGCAGGAGCAAACAACTTATTTAGCTTTTTGTGTGTGATTTTGTAGTTTATTCTTAAATTTCTCTTGTGTTTGCGCATTTACGAGGCATATATTCTCGTTTCGCTAACTATCTAATGTAGACATGTACCGTCTGTATCGCCATTGTGGTTTTTTTCGTTTTGAACAGTGATCAGGTCCTTTCACAGTTTAATCGTAAGTTTCTCATGTATCACAGATATACGTCGTCTTTACTATGAAAAGAAACTGTGAACAATCAACATTTTAGATGTTGATTGTCGTTTCTTTTCAGTGCTTGCTGAGAATATTTGGTGAGATATTGCTCTTTATACAAGACACTGTTCGTTTGTTTTACTTTTCCCAAACATGCCGCGTGGGGTAGCAGCGCAGTCACAAGCGCCTTTTCACGGTTCGCGCGGCTACCCCCGTCGGAGGTTCGAGTACCTCCCTTGGGCATGTGTGTGTGTGTGTGTGTGTGTGTGTGTGTGTGTGTGTGTGTTATCCTTGGCGTAAGTTAAAGTTGGATTAAGTAGTGTGTAGGACTAGGAACCGATGATATCACCAGTTTGGTCGCATAGGAACCTACCAAAAATATCTGGTTTCCTTTCCCAAACATGTTTCAGTACAGCTCGTCGTACCATCAGTGAGACATTTTTGTTTTCCAGTTTGAAACAATTGTAAGACAGTTCCGTTTGAATTTAAACCTAACGTTACTTACATATGTATGCAGGAGTGATAATCAGGCATCAGGGTGGCTTTGCACATGTCACCTAAACAATATACTAAATATTGCTTGTTTTTGTTGTGGCGAAAATTAGGCCTAGAATACAGGTCTTTATAGTCAATATTAATGCAGTTTTGCACATAACTTAAGTGATGCTAAGAAGATGTATTTATGTGGCTTCGTTTGTAGCCACGTTCTCTTCCAGACTGTCGTCTGCAAAACAAAAGCAGACGGTTTGAATTTTCTGATTCTCTCCCATTTCAGATTTGTCTTGATACGATTTTGGTTATTTTAGCCTTTTGCCCTTAGTTTGCCATGTTTTAAGGCACTTATTTTCATTATAAAGGAAATGCCGACAGTTTCACACGCATTTTTATTTATTTTATCACAACGTATAAGGTTTCTGTTGTCATCTAGCGTGTTATTATTGCGGCTGTTTGTGTTTCGCAGCGCGTGTATCTGGTGGGTGGCGCGCGAACTCAGCAATTTTCACAGATATGCAGGAGCTTTACTGTGTGAGGTGGCAGTGACGTACATTGATCAGCCAGAACATTATGAACACGGACCTACTACCTATATAAGCCCGTCCAGATGGCAATAGCGTCACCTGTCGAGGAATGATTGTTAGTCAGACATACATAAGGTGCATGTAGTATCAGTAATCGTGCTGTCCGTTTGCAGAAAGGGGAAGCCATGCAATCTGTCTGAGTTTGACCTGGGGCAGATTGTGATGGCCGAGAGGCTCGGCACGAGCATTTTGGAAAGTGCTCAGCATGTCGGGGGTTGTAGTAGTGCTGCGGTGAGCATCCTCAGCACGTAGCGAAACCTAGGTGACGTCGTGTGCTGGGCGGCCACCCGTCTTTATAGCTGCCGGACGTCGTAGGCTGGGCAGACTGGTAAAACAGGACATGCTGCGATGTTTTGCGGAACTAACATCAGACATTAAAGCTGGGCAGAGTACAAGTACGTCTGACCACACAGTGTAGCGAACACTCCCAACGATCACTGTTGCTCCTATACCATAAAGGGTTGTCGCTGTTATCGGCGCCAAAGTCGGACGTACTGGCTATTAGAAAGGTAGTCATCATGTTCTGGCTGATCACTGTATAATGACAGAGAAGCTAAAAGTGCTGTCGACGACCCATGAATGTTGTTGTTGTAGTTGTTGTTGTTGTCGTCTTCAGTCCTGAGACTGGTTTGATGCAGCTCTCCATTGCTACCCTATCCTGTGCAGGCTTCTTCATCTCCCTGTCCCTACTGCAGCCTATATCCTTCTGAATCTGCTTAGTGTATTCATCTCTTGGTCTCCCTCTACCATTTTTAACCTCCACGCTGCCCTCCAATGCTAAATTTGAGATCCCTTGATGCTTCAGAACATGTCCTACCAAACGGTCCCTTCTTCTTGTCAAGTTGTGCCTCAAACTCATCTCCTTCCAAATTCTATTCAGTACCTCCACATTAGTTATGTGATCTACCCATCGAATCTTCTTCTGTAGCACCACATTTCGAAAGCTTCTATGCTATTCTTGTCCAAACTATTTAGCGTCCATGTTTCATTTCCATGCATGGCTACACTCCATACAAACACTTTCAGAAACGACTTCCTGAAACTTAAATCTATTCTCTATGACAACAAATTTCTCTTCTTCAGAAAAGTTTTCCTTGCCATTGCCAGTCTACATTTTATATCCTGTGTACTTCGACGATCATCAGTTATTTTGCTCCCCAAATAGCAAAATTCATTTACAACTTTAAGTGTCTCATTTCCTAATCTAATTCCCTCAGCTTCACCCGACTTAATTCGACTACATTCCATTATCCTCGTTCTGCTTTTGTTGCTGTTCATCTTATATCCTCCTTTCAAGACACTGTCCATTCCGTTCAACTGTTCTTCTAAGTCCTTTGCTGTCTCTGACAGAATTACAATGTCAGTAGCAAACCTCAGAACTTTTATTTCTTCTCCATGGATTTTAATACCTACTCCAAATTTTTCTTTTCTTGCCTTTACTGCTGGCTCAATATATAAATTCAAAAACACCGGGAAGAGGCTACAACCCTGTCTCACTCCCTTCCCAGCCACTGCTTCCCTTTCTTGTCCCTCCACTCTTATAATTGCCATCTGATTTCTGTACAAATTATAAATAGCCTTTCGCTCCCTGTATTTTAACCCTGCCACTTTTAGAATTTGAAAGAGAGAATTCCATTGTCAAAGGCTTTCTCTAAGTCTACAAATGCTAGAAACGTTGGTTTACCTTTCCTTAATCTTTCTTCTAAGGTCAATATTGCCTCACGTGTTCCAACATTTCTACAGAATCCAAACTGATCTTCCCCGAGGTTGGCTTCTACCAGTTTTTTCATTCGTCTGTAAAGAATTCGTCTTAGTATTTTGCAGCTGTGGCTTATTAAGTTAACAGTTCGGTCATTTTCACATCTGTCAACACCTGTTGTCTTTGGGATTGGAATTATTATATTCTTTTTGAAGTCTGAGGGTATTTCGCCTGTTTCATACATCTTGCTCACCAGATGTTAGAGTTTTGTCAGGACTGGCTCTTCCCGCTCCCAAGGCCGTCAGTAGTTCTAATGGAATGTTGTCTACTTCCGCGGTCTTGTTTCGACTCTGGTATTTCAGTGCTCCGTCAAACTCTTCACGCAGTATCATATCTCTCATTTCATCTTCATCTTCATCTACATCCTCTTCCATTTTTATAATATTGTCCTCAAGTACATTGCCCTTGTGTAGACCCTCTATATACTCCTTCCACCCTTCTGCTTTCCCTTCTTTGCTTAGAACTGGGTTTCCATCTGAGCTCTTGATATTCATGCAAGTGGTTCTCTTTTCTCCAAAGGTCTCTTTAATTTTCCTGTAGGCAGTATCTATCTTATCCCTAGTGAGAAAAGCCTCTACATCCTTACACTTGTCCTCTTGCTATCCCTGCTTAGCCATTTTGCACTTCCTGTCGATCTCATTCTTGAGTCGTTTGTATTCCTTTTTGCCTGCTGCATTTACTGCATTTTTATATTTCCTTCTTTCATCAATTAAATTCAATATTTCTTCTGTTACCCAAGGATTTCTACTAGCATTCGTCTTTTTACCTACTTGATCCTCTGCTGCCTTCACTACTGTACCGTCTTTTTACCTACTTGATCCTCTGCTGCCTTCACTACTTTATCCCTCAGAGCTACTGATTCTTCTTCTATTGTATTTCTTTCCCCCATTCCTATCAAATGGTCCATTATGCTCTCCCTGAAACACTCTACAACCTCTGGTTTTGTCAGTTTATCCAGGTCCCAGTTCCTTAAATTGCCACCTTTTTGCAGTTTCTTCAGTTTTAATCTACAGTTCATAACCAATAGATAGTGGTCAGAGTCCAGATCTGCTCCTGGAAATGTCTTACAATTTAAAACCTGGTTCCTAAATCTCTGTCTTACCATTATATAATCTATGTGATACCTTCTAGTATCCCCAAGATTCTCCCATGTATACAACCTTCTTTTATGATTCTTGAACCAAGTGTTAGCTACGATTAAGTTATGCTCCGTGCAAAATTCTACCAGGCGGCTTCCTTTTTCATTTGTTAACCCAATCCATATTCACCTACTATGTTCCCTTTTCTCCTTCTCTATTCCAGTCATCCATGACTATTAAATTTTCGTCTCCCTTACTACCTGAATAATTTCTTTTATCTCATCACAAATTTCTTCAAATTCTTCATCATCTGCAGAGCTTGTTGGTATATAAACTTGTACTAATGTAGTAGGCGTGGGCTTCGTGTCTATCTTGGCCACAATAATGCGTTCACTGTGCTGTTTGCAGTAGCTTACTCGCTCTCCTTTTTTTAAATTCATTATTAAACCTACTCCTGCGTTACCCTTATTTGATTTTGTATTTATAACCCTGAATTCAGCTGACCAAAAGTCTTGTTCCTCCTGCACACCGAACTTCACTAATTCCCACTAGATCTAACTTTAACCTACCCATTTCCCTTTTTAAATTTTCTAACCTACCTGTCCGATTAAGGGATCTGACATTCCACGATCCGATCCGTAGAACGCCAGTTTTCTTTCTCCTGATAACGACGTCCTCTTGAGTAGACACCGCCCGGAGATCCGAATGGGGGACTATTTTACCTCCGGAATATTTAACCATACAGTAAAGCTGCATGCCCTTGGGAAAATTTACGGCCGTAGTTTCCCCCTGCTTTCAGCCGTTCGCAGTACCAGCACAGCAAGGCCGGTTTGGTTAGTGTTACAAGGCCAGATCAGTCAATCATCCAGACCGTTGCCCCTGCAACTACTGAAAAGGCTGTTGCCCCTCTTCAGGAACCACGCGTTTGTCTGGCCTCTCAACAGATACCTCTCCGTTGTGGTTGTACCTACGGTACGGCCATCTGTATCACTGAGGCACGCAAGCCTCCCCACCAACGACAAGGTCCATGGTTCATGGGGAGGCCCATGAATGTGCCAATGTTAATACCACGACATCGGCAACTACGACTGAATTGTGCACGTGGCCATCGACATTGGACGTTGCCGCAGAGACAGTGTGTTGCATGATCTGATGAATCACGAAACCTTCTTCATCACGTCGATTGGAGGGCGCGAATCCGTCGTCTTTCAGGGAACATCTCCGTGAGACCAGTGCTCAGGGAGGGAGACAAAGTGGCGGCGGCTGCATTATGCTCTGGCGGACATTCAGTTGACATTCAGTGGAGCTCTTGCAAGGCACCATGACGACCACCAGCCTACGCAGTCGCAGAACTGTCGGAGCTCCTGATGCACACAATCCACTCTGCTCTGTATTAAAAGACCACAATCTGTTCTGTCAACGATGCCACAGATGGGAAACTCCACTTTCATCTTACAGACAAGACTGGCTTTCTCTGCCTCTTCAGGTAGCTGCTGGAAACCAGAGGGGAACGAACTCTTCCAAGTCAAAGCGACACTGCTATTAGTAGCGATAGAGCCAATATCTGCAGCTGGCTGCGTCCTATTCTCTTCATGGCATCCAGAAACAACCATTTTACATCGGGATGACGATATCCGATATGCATACTGAATACACAGTGGACTTTTTTCTTCCTGGGCGACCATGTTATTAAGGGACCAGGTTATTAAGGGACCTAAAACTAGAACTCCATCTACCAATAATCCCACCCCCTGTGACTTTCCGGAGCTTGCAGGCTGAAAGGATTCCTCTAAAGCAGGACAGTCGACTGCAACACCACATGATCCTTGTCAGCCATGGCACCTGAAACTATCTGTCACGCAGACCAGGGAGGCCTTTCTATTGGTGAATCAGTCTTTCATTGCCTGCAACACCTTCATATGATCTTCGACTGTACTCTGTTCATCGTGAGAATAAACCTGATGTAAACATTACACCATGTATTCTTCCGTGTTTGCTTGGATCTCATTTGATTTCGTTTCACGTGCAGCGGAAGCCAAGCTGTGACCAGTACAGTCAAGTATGATGAGACGGATGCGTTTTATGCTGGGTTACACGCACATAGACTGAGCTATAATGCGGGACAACAGCTTTGCCGGCACATTTAACTTGGACAACAATGGCCAGCCAGCGGTCCAACCAATCTGCAATGATGTGAGCAGATGCAGTTCAGACGTAAAGAAACAACATACTTCGAATATCACTTAATTTTTAAAGGAAATGAAATAATATTGGGAAAGTCTGCAGCGCTACCGCGCACTTCTTGGGTGACTAGACGGAAAGCACCCGACAAACAAGAGTGATGAAAATTTGTAATTTGATCTATCTGTGTGTAATGCAAAAGCATACTGCAGGGATTTCATCATACTGTTGATACTGAAGTCTGATAATCTATTAGCTCCTTTTGAGAAACATATTTCAGTTCTGGAAGTGTCACGTGCTACATTGATAACGAGCCTATCAACAACAGAATCCAGGAAGCCAACCAGGCGCCGAATTTTCTCCTCTTCTTTTAAGACGAGCCACTCTACAACCCGCCAGCTTTCGATAGTGACATGCGTAAAAGCTGCGTGGGTTGGTTCCAGTACGTCTGGCAGCTTAACAGTCTTGTTACTTCTCGGGAGAAATCCCGTAACTTGGCTCCAGATGAGTTCTGTTGGGTTCCAATTATAATGGTACAGTGGAAAAATATAAAAATGCAGCATTTGTATGGTGTACTCCATGATGTGAAAACGATTGTTTCTCATGTTTCTACGATACTTACAAACTTCTGTGGTATAAAACGATGGACATATAGTCCAAATAAAGATGATTTGGTTTTTCATTTTTGCCTTAAAAATTAAATTGTTACGTTTTCTTAATTTATGCAGTTTTTATTAACAATCTTTCATAAAATGTCGAAAACTGAGAATTTGTATTTGAAATGAAAACAGGAATTCCGTGTGCAATATGTAATTAGAAACAAGAAGACGTGCATTATTAATAAAAGCTGACGGATTTTACAATAACGAAATGTAGATATTTCAAAATAAACTAGAAAGGAAAATGATTCAGATGAGTAAACCGTGAGCAGCGCTTGGTTAAAACCAGTTACTCTACCGAGTCCGCTACGCATACAATGTGTAGTTCTGTCTCAACTGCCTGTAACACAGTCACTCGGAAACTTCAAAGCCAGTTATCTCTCTAAATTTATGAAAAACGTTAATGACAACCTATTTCTCAGCACTTTTTAACCGTGATCTGCTACGGAACAGGAATCAGCGTCTATCATTTTCATACTGCGCATTAACAACGCGACACTCAGATCACAGCACTGCAGAGACTGTGACTGTAAACTATTTTTGAAATAAAGTGTAATTAAGGAAAACGTTAATAGAAGTTAATATATTTGAATATCTTAAGGTTTCATTTATCGTAACTCAGTACTAATATATCTAATTCATAAGTAGGACCTACTTCGAAAAGCGTAATAACACCAATGTACATGTTCTACTGCTTCTGACCAATCATCGCGTTTGTGTTTTTTTACATCAGGTTTATTCTTATAATGAACGGAGTAGAACTTGGGTGAGGATCAACCTCAAAGTTAGCAATAACCAGGCCGGCCATAGTAGTGGAATGAATGGGTGATACATGCCCTTGGCAGCGAGACACAGTGGTAATGCATGTGTGAGCTTCATTTCTGTGAATGTGTGTGTGTGTGTGTGTGTGTGTGTGTGTGTGTGTGTGTGTGTGTGTGTGTGTGTGTTATTGTGTGTTTGTGTGTGTGTTTTTGTGTGTTTGTGTTGTCTCTTTCCGATGAAGGCCTTCTGACCGAAAGCTTATGTGTTTGGTAGTCTTTTTATTGTGACACCCTGTAACTTAAAATTTACGCTGTATGTTGAATATCAATATTGCATAACGACAGCACTTCTAGCTTCTCTGTCATTACACAGTGATCAATCAGAACATGATGACCACCTTTTTAATAGCCAGTATGTCCGCCTTTGGCGCCGATAACAGCGACAACGCGTCATGGCATAGAAGCAATAAGGCCTTGGTAGGTCGCTAGAGGGTGTTGGCACCACATCTCTGCACACAAGTCACTTAATTCCCGTAAATTCCGGGGAGGTGAGCGACGACGCCACGTTCAGTCACATCACACATGTGTTCGATCGAGTTCAGATCTGAGGGGCTTGGGGCCCAGCACATCAGTTGGAACTCCCCACTGTGTTCCTCGAACCACAGTATCTGGTTGAAAAATGACACTGTTGTCTCGGAACATAATTATCATGTTGGGATGTACGTTGTCTGCAACCAGAGTACGATAGTCCTTGGTCTTCATGGTGCCTTGCAAGAGCTCCACTGGACCCATGAATGTCAACTGAATGTTCATCAGAGCATAATGCAGTCGCCACGACCTTGTCTCCCTCCCTGAGCACTGGTCTCACGGAAATATTCCCTGAAAGACGACGGATTCGCGCCCTCCAGTCGACGTGGTGAAGAAGGTATCGGGATTCATCAGATCATGCAACACTCTGCCTCAGCACCAACGTCCAATGTCGATGGCCACGTGCACAATTCAGTCGTAGTTGCCGATGTCATGGTATTAACATTGGCACATTCATAGGTCATCGACTGCAGTTAGGTATGGTTTATCTTGTAGTGAAATTGAAGTAGATATTTGCTGTGGGTTAGCGAGGTTGGATGTTACACTCGGCAACCAGAACAAGTTAATAACTGGTTCCTTTCACCGGCCTCACCACGCCAACTCCCATCAGTCAGAAGATGTAGTTTTTGAAAGGTTCAAAGAATAGGTACCCAACTTATAAAACTGTAGTTTGTGGTGACGTCAATATATTGTTGATATGCTAACAAAACTATATGTATAGAGTCGGTGATGGAATAAAACACAAGAGGAAATTGTTATAAATGCTTTATCCAATAATTATTTTTATTTTTGGGTTCAGGAGTCCACTCGAAGTGTAAATGTTTGCTATAACTTACTAAACCTTTGAACAACAATAATCCTGAGCAAGTAGGGAGATTCATGACTTATGGAGGGGCCACAAACTCGTTATAGCGAGACTGAATATGGCAATATCCACCAAAAATAAAGATAAAATAGATGTATTCAATGAAGGCTCCATTTATCCCAAACTACTAAGAAAATTAATATGAGATGCAACACTTCCCTCCTGGTTCACAAAATGTCAGGACCGCGTTCCAGAATAACGGAAGAGAGCATTCCAAAGTTAAAAAAGGCAAAATCTACAAGATTTGAAATCTTATACAAAAGTTCGAAGTTTAGTACAGATTTCAATGCCAGGACTTTAATAGTATCCACATAAAAACTCTGCCTCGAAATATGGCTGACAATCCAAAGCGATTCTGGTAATATTTAAAGTACTCCTGCAGCAAGACAAAAAATTACCTTCACTGTGCTATAATGATGGTTTTTGTTACCGACGACAGTACCACTAAAGCGTAGCTACAAATTGCGGTTTTCCGAAATACTTCAACCAAGGAAGATGTAGATATATTCAAAATTCGAATCAAGAACAGCTGCCAACATGAGTTACTAAGATGTAAACAGGCATGGTGCAGCGAAGCGTCTTAAGTCGCTCAATAACAAAGGCAAGTCTTTTGGTCCCGTCTGAATACCAATTAAATTCCTTTCAGAGCATGCTGATGCAATAGCTCCATGTAAAGGAATGTAACACAGCCGTTAGCTCGACAAAAGATCTGTATCTAACGACTAGAAAATACCGCAGATCACACCAATACAAAAGAAATAGAAGTTTTGTTATTTTTCTTTCTTCTCTTCAGGTATTCGACGAAAATGCCTGTTACAGTACCCTTCGTTGCTGGGGTCTTCTTTATTCCTTCTTGCTTGACACTTATATTTTCCAGCCTTTATGGGGAGTCTGTCACTCTCCAGTCTTTCTAGGTGTTCGTTCCATTGTTTCTTAAACTCTACAATTCTATCGTACAGAATAAAATGTTTTAGTTCGCCTTTAAAATCTTTATTCTTTAATCTCTCTTCTATTGTACAGCATTTAACCCGTCTCAGGAACTTCATTTCTAGTACCTGAATGCGGCATTTTTGATTTTTGTCGTAACAAAAGTTGTAGTAGAAGGAGTAGCAGAAGTAATCTGCTCAGTTATGGACCCACATCACTACTGACATATGTTTGCAATAGGATTTTGGAACGTACATTGCGTTCGAACATTATGAAACACCTTGAAGGAAACGATGTATTGACACACAGTAAGCATGGATTTAGATAATGTCATTCTTGTAAAACACATCTAGCTCTTTATTCACGCAAAGTTCTGTCGACAGCGGAAGTTAAATTGATTCCATATTTGTAGATTTCCAGAAAAATTCTTCAGCCGTTAATTACAAGCGGCTTCCAATCAAATTGTGTGCCTCTGGAGTAGCGTCGCAGTTGTCCGGCTGCATTCGTGATTTTCTGTCAGTTTGTAGTAACTGATGGAAAGTCAGTCGCTGAAACAGGAGTGATACCTGGCGTCAGCCGAGGATGTGTTTTAGGCATTCAGTTGTCGCTAATCAATGCAAAAAGTTAGGAGACAATCTGAGCAGCTCTCTTTCATTGTTTGCCGATTATATAGACATTTACATTCTATTAAAGTCACTAGAAGATCAAAAGGAACTACAGATTCATTTGTACAAGGTTTAACGGTGTTAAAAGTGGCAATTTACTCTAAGCAGGAAAAAGTTTGATACCTTCCGCAGCAGTAAACAGAATCTCTTAAATTGCTTTTACTTGATAAATCATACAATTTTCAGGATTGCCAGATTCATCAATATCTATGGATTACAATTAAAACTTGAATTGGAAGCATCACACAGAAAATTTTGTGTGGATGATGACCCAAAAACTGATTCGTTGGCAGAACAGTTAGAATATGCAACGAAACTACAAGGGCGTTCTGTATCTCTGTCTGTAAAAACAGACCCTTGATGGGTAACTTTGTTGCCTTGTCCGACCGTTCGACTGTTAAAATGCCTTTTTCTCGGGGAACGAGCAGATATAACAAGTTGAAATTTGTCTCACATGATTTCTGTGATGGATGCACTCTCTCTCTCTCTCTCTCTCTCTCTCTCTCTCTCTCTCTCTCTCTCTATATATATATATATATATATATATATATATATATATATATATATATACTCCTGGAAATGGAAAAAAGAACACATTGACACCGGTGTGTCAGACCCATCATACTTGCTCCGGACACTGCGAGAGGGCTGTACAAGCAATGATCACACGCACGGCACAGCGGACACACCAGGAACCGCGGTGTTGGCCGTCGAATGGCGCTAGCTGCGCAGCATTTGTGCACCGCCGCCGTCAGTGTCAGCCAGTTTGCCGTGGCATACGGAGTTCTATCGCAGTCTTTAACACTGGTAGCATGCCGCGACAGCATGGACGTGAACCGTATGTTCAGTTGACGGACTTTGAGCGAGGGCGTATAGTGGGCATGCAGGAGGCCGGGTGCACGTACCACCGAATTGCTCAACACGTGGGGCGTGAGGTCTCCACAGTACATCGATGTTGTCGCCAGTGGTCGGCGGAAGGTGCACGTGCCCGTCGCCCTGGGACCGGACCGCAGCGACGCACGGATGCACGCCAAGACCGTAGGATCCTACGCAGTGCCGTAGGGGACCGCACCGCCACTTCCCAGCAAATTAGGGACACTGTTGCTCCTGGGGTATCAGCGAGGACCATTCGCAACCGTCTCCATGAAGCTGGGCTACGGTCCCGCACACCGTTAGGCCGTCTTCTGCTCACGCCCCAACATCGTGCAGCCCGCCTCCAGTGGTGTCGCGACAGGCGTGAATGGAGGGACGAATGGAGACGTATCGTCTTCAGCGATGAGAGTCGCTTGTGCCTTGGTGCCAATGATGGTCGTATGCGTGTTTAGCGCCGTGTAGGTGAGCGCCACAGTCAGGACTGCATACGACCGAGGCACACAGGGCCAACATCCGGCATCATGGTGTGGGGAGCGATCTCCTACACTGGCCGTACACCTCTGGTGATCGTCGAGGGGACACTGAATAGTGCACGGTACATCCAAACCGTCATTGAACCCATCGTTCTACCATTCCTAGACCGGCAAGGGAACTTGCTGTTCCAACGGGACAATGCACGTCCGCATGTATCCCGTGCCACCCAACATGCTCTAGAAGGTGTAAGTCAATTACCCTGGCCAGCAAGATCTCCGGATCTGTCCCCCATTGAGCATGTTTGGGACTGGATGAAGCGTCGTCTCACGCGGTCTGCACGTCCAGCACGAACGCTGGTCCAACTGAGGCGCCAGGTGGAAATGGCATGGCAAGCCGTTCCACAGGACTACATCCAGCATCTCTAGGATCGTCTCCATGGGAGAATAGCAGCCTGCATTGCTGCGAAAGGTGGATATACACTGTACTAGTGCCGACATTGTGCATGCTCTGTTGCCTGTGTCTATGTGCCTGTGGTTCTGTCAGTGTGATTATGTGATGTATCTGACCCCAGGAATGTGTCAATAAAGTTTCCCCTTCCTGGGACAATGAATTCACGGTGTTCTTATTTCAATTTCCAGGAATATATATATATATATATATATATATATATATATATATATATATATATATATATATATTATAAGTTTCTAGGAACCCTCAGAGCGCGACCCCTATTAGCGCCTGGTCAGTTCGTGAAGTAAGGACCCCCTCTGAAAGTTATACCCAGTCTGTGCCTACATTTGTTAGCGAAAAATGGCTATTAACTTCCGACCTAAAAGATGTTGAAGTGCCAAAATTTAAATACAAGAGAAGGTCAAAGATTAGGACTTGGTTGTTGAAGGACGTGAAAGACAATGGAAAGTGTAAAGCGCGAATAGCAGCCAAATTATCCAAAACTGAGAAAGAGGGAGTAGGAGAAAAATGGCCCTTATTCAAAGAAACATTTGTTAGAGAAGCCACGTACGTCTGTGGAAAAACGAGTGCCACACCAAAAGAGAATGAAATGGTGGAATGATCGGCTAAAGATAGCAGTAAAAGGAAGGAACGTACTGAAAAGAAAATTAGACGATGAGAAACAGAAAAAAGATGATAGACTAAATTAATTAGGAATTGAACATCTAGCTCAGGAATACCGGAGAAGGAAACTAGCTGTAAAAAGATTGATCCAGAAAGAAAAGAAAAAGTGGTGGGAAGATTTTACCACACGGATAGAGGAAGACTGTCAGGGAAGTAGGAAATTAAGAACCTTCAACATCGCAGCGCGTCAACAATCGTTGGTTAATATATTAAAAAAACTAAAAACCCGCCTCGATTCCGAAAAAAAGAACCTAGTGTTAACCCAGGTTTCGGCGTAGATAACTACACCTTCTTCAGAACAATAAAACCCCTAAGAAGACCTTTGTCAATAATTAAAAGAACACCATAGCTATACATTTTTAAAACGCAAAGAAAAGGAAAACACAAACAGTATATATGTACAAAGTAGGGGTTTTGACTTTGTACATATGTATTGTTTGTGTTTTCCTTTTCTTTGCGTTTATAAATGTATAGCTATGGTGTTCTTTTAATCATTGACAAAGGTCTTCTTAGTCACTTCTGGGTTTTATTGTTCTGAAGATGGTCTAGTTATCTACGCCGAAACCTGGGTTAACACTAGGTGCTTTTTTCTCAATCGAGGCGGGTTTTCAGTTTTTTAATAAAGTAGGAAATTACTGTACAAAATACTAAATAGTAAACGAAATCAGTATTTAAATATCTTTGCCCTGAAGAAAGATGACGGTAACTTACTACGCACAGAAGAAGGGATCAGTATTTCAACATGTTGCTAAAGACAGCCATCAACGACTGTAGAGTAATTAATGAAGTCCAAACCAATAGACACCCATTCACATGGCGTGAGGTAGAAACAGCATTAAAGAGCATGCGGAATGGAAATCGACAGGCTTTGGTGATATCAGCTCAAACATGATAAAGGCAACTGGTGTATTAGGCTTAAATTAGCTATATAGATTGGTTTGGAAAGAAAACAAAACCCTAGAAGATTGCAGTAAACTAATCATCATCCCTCTGGTCAAGTCGACGAAAATGTAGAAATTACAGAGGCCATCACGCCGCTATCACACACCTTGAAGCTGTTAGAAAAGATCATAGAAATGAGAATTAGAAATATAGTCGAACCTTTGCTTGAGGAAGAACAACATGGATTCTGGAAAGACGGAGGTACGATCGATCTTATTTTTGTAGTAAGAATGCTGACAGAAAAGAACTGGGAATACGAAATAAATCTTGTGATTGTATTTGTGGACACTGAAAAAAGCATATTACAGTGTTATACGGAAAGTGTTACACGAAAAGTGTTACAGCTGTTTACAGTTAGGCAACGGACGATCAGAATTGTTTGAAACAAAGAGAGGTGTCTAACAAGGAAGTACCGTATCGCCAATTCTGTTTGGAATAGTAATGGACAATATCATAAAATCCATCAAGAAAACAGATAGACAGAAGCTGAAACACAGAAGAAACTTAATTCAAAAATTCAATTCAAAAATTTCGGAAGGACATGAATGATCTCAAAAGACAACACGATTAATCAGGAAATATTCATCAGGACACAGAAAGCGTCCAACTTTACAGTTAAATAAAAAATCTTATGTGATAATGTGCCATGAAATGCGAAAGTGACCAAGACTTCAAGCAGAATACAGGCAACAGAATGAGATTCATTAAAACTATGAATCAAACAACTAGAAAGTAGAAAATCACGAATGAGGTGAACATAAAAGTGGCTGGTATTGAAGTTGCTCTTATCAGTGTCATAAAGAAACGCAGGCTTCAAACGCAGGCTGCAGTTTGTATGGAAACATAATGAGAACGAACAGTCAAAGACTTGCCAAAAGGAACATCAACCTGACCCTCGTAGGAAGAAGACCACGGGGAAGACCAAGAAAACGCTGGATAGAGACTTTGAGGTCAGATGTGGAGGAGAACGGACACAAATGAAGCTGTCGTGGAACAGAAGATCTTTGAAGACAGAACGGGATGGCAAGCGCTTGTACACCACACCCGTGTAACTGGAGTTGGAAAACGATGTTAATGATGTACCCACTGTGCAAAGAGGTCAGGCAGTGTGCAGGTAACGCCGAATCATTGCTAGCCATTCTCAGGAAGTGCCCCACCACTACTCTGCCGGTAAGTTCTCGGTGTTGGTTGCCTAATTCTGCTCCACTGTTTGCCGCCGTGTCAATTAATAATCCCACTGGATGGGAGGAGTTTCCGTCATTCGGTTTTAAACGCAGAAAAGGTCCGTCCGGCAACAGCCATCAGCACGCAGAATCACAAACGCAGCTTTCTGTGACCGAAAAAGCGTTCTTTCGATAGACTGTCTGGCAGGAGGAGTGACATAAAATGCTGAGAGTTATTGTGAAACAGCCTTTAAGTTCAGGCACTCCATTCATGTACTGTCAAATGGAACTCAGCTCCACTAGAGTACTCGGTCTTTCTTACATGGGCGTGCGGTTCTAGGCGCTACAGTCTGGAACCGCGTGAACGCTACGTTCGTAGGTTCGAATCCTGCCTCGGGCATGGATATGTGTGATGTTCTTAGGTTAGTTAAGTTTAAGCAGTTCTAAGTTCTAGGGGACTGATGACCACAGATCTTAAATCCAATAGTGCTCAGAGCCATTTGAACAATTTTTTTTCTTACATACAGCAAGGACATGAGGGCCCCTGGGCAGGTTTCGGTGGGAATTCCTGGACCATCTACCCCACAGTCCTACTTAAGGACCCTCCGGCTTTCATCCTTTTCCAAAACTTAAGGAATATGTCGGCAACTGGAGAGTAGTGGCATACTGAAAGTAAATTACTAGGCAAATGGAGTGGCGACAGAGTCCTGTGATGGTTCTGTGTAAAATCTGGTGCAACGAATGAGCAAGTGTTACATATCAATTGTGACTGCGTGGGAAAATAAAATAACGTTCAACTTTACATTTCCTATTAATAAAATGTTCCTCGAGCTAACAAAAAACTGTTCTTGCTTAACAAGCTACCCTCGTACTAAAGAGACTGCCTACACTGCGCTTATCTTTGTTCTTCTGGAGTACTGGTTCGGGGTGTGGGGTCCTCACCCGATTGGGTTGATGGAGGACATCGAAAAAGTTCAAAGGAGGGCAGCTCGTTTTGTAGCATCGACACGCGAGTTAGGTTGGCAGTCTTTAGAACAAAAGCTTTCTTCGTTGCGGAATGATCTTTTTACGAAATTTTCTTCACGAACTTTCTCCTCCGAATGCGACAAATTTTTGTCTCCTACCTATGTAGAAAGCAACAATTACCGTAAAAAATATGAAAAACAGGATATTTAGGTATTTTTCTCAAATGACTATAAAGATCGAGAAATAATTTGAAAATGCTTCCACGAACCCCCTGCCGAACTCTTAACTGTGGATTGCAAGAACAGCCGTGTAGATGACGGGCAACTTAAGCACGGAGCGCGTGGCACCGCGGGATGTACCCTTATCCATGCACTTGACAGTAGTTTTTAGAGCATGGGTTTAGACGTTCATCAGCTTCCACTGGAGGACAGAAAATGAGACTAGCGTTATTAACGACGAAATTTGGGCAGTCTTGTTTGGAGGTCGCACGAGGCCGGTCGGTGTTTGCTCCTCTCTGTCTCTGGCGAGTTCGCGCCACCGCCGGCAGGATCAAATGGCGGCAGCCGCTTCCCAGAACGGCGCTGACGCAGCCGATCTGCGTGCAGAGGGCTGTGACGTCACGTAATTAATGACGACAGCTAGCCAGCCAGCCAGTCCGAGCGCTGCTACCATAGCAACCGGCGGCGGCGGTTCTCCGCTGACTGTCCGCACATTTGCGTCGTGCAGGCAGCGGGAATTGCGTCGCACAGTGTGACTGTTACAATACTTTCAGTGGTAACGTACACTCTTCATTAAATTCGCGATGATGCCCAGGCGACGAGGTACCTCCGTCCTATTTCATCTCCCGTTTATGGATTCGTTGCACGGCAATATCGGGGGGCATGTTGTTGGCACATATATCTTCCATCCGTTCATTCCAAGTTTCACAACGGGAGCCAATATTTTCCCTTCCAGTTATAGCTTGCACAATCGCGGCATCTTCAATCCCGAGCTTGTTGTACTAAATATTTTCGGTGCACTTTACGGCAAGAAAAAGGAATAAAAGTGAGATAGTGTTAATACTTTCATCCTTCTTTACCTCCTCTGCGTTACTGCAGATGACGTATCACTGAGCACATTTGTACTGTGCATGCAGTACACGCGAGGTGCCTAATTGTTTCCACTGCCCTGCTGTCTTCATGATGATGATGTCCCCAGCGCAGAAAACAGCACTCAGGTCGTGGATTCTTTTGAGGCAGAAATTAATTTCGCAAGGAACTGCTGCTACGAATAAACTATAACTCATTTGGAATGCCACTCGCGTTTTTATTGGTATAGATACGAGAAACTATTCTTGGTCACAACGTATTGAACATATCTTTCCACAGTCATTATATCTGGCTAAAATAACATGGAATACATCCTGCCACAGACAACATGTCTGTCTACTGGAACCGTCAGAATTGGAGAGACGGACTGCCCGAGACACTTAGCGCGCCAAGCCAGCAAGGCCTGATCCGAACGCCACCGAAGTGCATCGGAAGTAATATCGTCAGTCTTTTGTTTTAGTAATACTTTGATTTTAATAATTTTGAAATGACTGATTGATAGCTGCTTCTTGCATCACCACTGCCCTGGCAATAGCTTCCTGGAGCCTAATATGATGGCTGAATAAGCCAGAAATATTACAACTTGTCGCGGTGATTCACAGCGAAAACCAATACTTTCGACAGTTCCCACATCCAACATCTGTATTACAGTCCAGAAACCACATAACTCTGTGTGTCGCAGGGGGGTTAGTCTTGAACACTTTTAATTTTCCTCTTCTCTGTCACATTCGCGAATGATGCATTGGAAGGTCAGAGGTCTACAAAGTTCAATGTGAGCATTAATGTACCTCCCTTTCCGGTCGTTGTCAGTTCGTGAGTCGTAAGTGAGAGTAAATGAAATGTTGTCCGACTCTTCTTCAAACTTACGCTCTCAGAATTTCAGCAGTAACTTCTAAATTTCATCGTGATCGTGCGGTAGCGTTCTCGCTTCTCGCGCCCGGGTTCCCGGGTTAGATTCCCGGCGGGGTCAGGTATTTTCTCTGCCTCGTGATGACTGGGTGTTGTGTGATGTCCGTAGGTTAGTTAGGTTTAAAGAGTTCCACGTTCTAGGGGACTAGTGACCATAGATGAGGCGTACTCTTCTCCACTGGATCTTCCCTATCTCTTCTGTTAATCACATACGGTACGGGACAGAAACAGGTGAGCAGTCTTAAACAATAGGTCGTCAAATTTTGCAAGTCACTCTGCTCGAGAGTGAATTCCATTCCCTTATGTCTGTTATCAGCGGGGCAGCTGCTTTTGCTACAATTACCTTTACGTGCTCATTTCACTCTAGGTCGCTTAGGTCGGTTAGTCCTTGATATTTCACGGATGCTACTGTTTCCCGTGATTTTTCACGAATAGCATAGTTGAGGAGTAACGGATCCGTTCACCTTTTTTGGCTTTATGTTACATATATTTACATTTAGGGTGAACTGCCCATCCCTGCAGAATCATTGATCCCTGCAGCTCTTTCTATTGCGGCGTTGCCACCTTCATCCACACAATTGTGTTCTGCAAACAGCCTTACAGTATTTCCATCATTAATGTTGTTACACAGTGATCGCGAGTTACTGCCACGGTCGCCAGTGAGAAGATGGATCTGCCTGCTCCGCAGACTGACTTTGTCTGCTATGAATGGGATTCTCTCTTGCCTCGGAAGATGAGAAGTTTTGGAAACAGGTTTCCATCTGTGGTTTTCTCTTCTCCATACCGAAAAAACATTTGAGATTTTAGACGGGTTCCAGGAGAAAAATTAAACTGCAGGTGGAAAGCTGTATCCGAAACCGTCATCCACCGAGGCAATAAACAATCGCATTCATAGGAGACAATGCGTGTCTACACAGCGGCTAGTTCCTTCTTCTCCACTGGAGAACATGGAAACCAGTTGTGATCACTGTACAACAAACGGCACTGCGAGACGTTCCGCTTACGTTCTGTCAGCGTATGGAATCATGTTTGCTGCCGAAGGCCTTGTGGCGCGCGGCAGCGTTTGTTAACGTCGACGCTCCGTAGCATCGTAGAACGATATTTCAGGATGCGGGTTCCTATCCTCGATTTGTTCATTAAGACACCCTCTACAACCTCTGGAGGTTTGTCCCAACACCCTGTACTGAATCAGTAATGATTATGTAACACTTCAGTGGGATTCGACTGGAACAACCTGTACATGTGTCGATTTTGCGCCGTTGAGACTAACGTATTGACTTCTGTCTACAGAAAAGTACTGAATCCAGTCATAAATCTGGTCCGACACTCGATAAGCTCGTATTTTTCTCACTAAACGTCTTTACCGAATGCCACCCGGAATTGAAGCGCACAGTATCAGCCAGGGCCACTTCGTCTACGGCATTGTGTATTTTATGGAGGAACAGAGCGAGTTGTGTTTCGCATCATCTCTGTTCACAAAATCCATATTAGTTTATATAGACTATATTTTCGTTCTTCTGAAGTGGCATAGCATGTGAGCTTACAACATATCCCATAATTCTAAAACAGATTTCTGTCAGTAGTATAGGCCAAAAATTAGGTACATCACTTTCATGGTCCTTCTTCAAAACAGGAATGACGTATTCTTTTTGCAATAACTTGGTAACGTTCATTGTTCCAGTGCCCCACGATGTACTACTGATAGAAGGGGAGTAAGTTTTTCCGCACCAAACCTCTAGAATCTCACAGGTATCTCATTCGCTCGAGATGCCTTTCCACTCCTCAGAGACTTAAGTTGATTTTCCATTCCACAATCAGTTATCTGAAAATCTACCATTCTGGGGCTGTGATATGAGGAGCCGCATTAAAATTCTCCACAGTGAAACAATGAAGTTAGTACTGAACTGAGTATTGTGGGTTCTTCCGTGTCCTATTCGGTTTCTATGTTTCTCCATCAGGAAAGCATAACAGGAATGTAACTAACTTATGAAGTAGTACAGACGACACTGGCACGAACAGTGAAACGTCACTCGCAGCGCCATTTTTCCATCGTGAAGGATGCCCCGACGCAGTCTCCATCTCTCTCTTCATCTCAACTACGCTATACACATCGAGCAGATCGTCCACTTTACTCAGCGTTCACGTGAAAAAATGTGCACTGGGGTGATAAAAGTCCTGGGATACCTCCTTTTGGCCGGCGTACTGCAGCAATTCCATGTGGCACGGACTCAGTGTGTCGTTGGGAAGCCACCTGCAGGAACACTAAGCCACCCTGCTTCTATAGCCTTCCGCACTTGCGGAAGTGTTGCCGGTACAGAATTTTGTTTACGAACTTACCTCTCGAATGTGTCCCATAAATGTTGGGCGGGATTTATGTCGGGGAATCTGGGTGGCTAAATCATTCACTCGAATGATCCAGGACACTCTTCAAAACAATCGCGAACAGTTGTGGTCGGGTGACATGCCGCACTCTAATCCGCAGGAATTCCGACTTCGTTTGGGACTGCAGGGAGTCCGGTAATCGCTGCAGATGGTCTCCCAGGAGACAAATGCAACCATTCCCACTCAAATGTTGGTTCAGCTTTCATGGCTTCATTATATGTTTTCCTGTCACAGACATTTGCATCACTGGTGCATTCTTTTGGAGTTCAAGCTCGCCGTGGAATTCTCAGCTTATGGCGCTAATTGCGTATGGTTTTGGTACTGACAGGATTCGAGACTGCGACGTCCAGTTCCAAAGTGACTTCTGCAACTGGTTTCCTCTTATTTTTCGTCACAATCCTCTTCATTGAGCGTCTGTCACGATCACTCAACACACAATTTCACCCATGTTGTGACTTAGCGTATGATGTTTTTCCACTTCCACTGTAAGCGGTGTAGTTCACGGATACGATGCCTCTTGAAACCAAGCTACCTTGGTTGCAGAGGCGTGCATAACACGAGCAGCAACACTTTTCCCACGTTCAACCCACTCTGCTGTGACGTAACGCCCTCACAACTACACAGAACACTGTTATGACCGCCACTGTCGGGCGCATTTCACAGGTGCCATTCGTGATCAGATTCGACAGCGCAACCTGCAGACTTACACAGAATCTTCATTTGAGTTTTAGCATACGTTTGTCATAGCGTTTCCTCCAACCCCTGTAACTACTGTGAAAGAAAAAGTCCAGAGCATAGCGAAAATCATCGTATTCCGTAAGGGTGCGCAAACATTTAATGGAATGATTCGAATCAAAAAACGTAAACACACCTAATCAAAAACACTTTGCTGTCAAAGACGCGTCTCGAAGTCTTCAGAGAACAACGAGAACTGCCGGACAAGTGGAGCACCGTAGAGTTTACGGACAAAGTCGCGTCAGTGGAGCGGCCATGTGACACGCCTGCAGTGGCCTCCGTGGAAGGAAACTGGTCGTTGTGGGAATTCCGACTACCCCTCATCTGTTGTCCACATTGATACTCGTGTTGGTTGGGGAATCGGAATCACTATTGGATTCTAAGAGGATAAAATGTAAAGTTATACAACTAATAATGAAATATGTAGTCTCTGGCTATCAAGTACCTGTTAGTAGCAGGGCGGAGGCGGGATCAGTGCACATTGTGGGTTGCCTACAACGAGGGCAAGTATACATTCAGGGACAAATCTATTGTTCTCTTTTGATTTATAAATCCTTTACTTCTGCTAAATGGATTATGACCCCAGCGATAATCCATTCCTTTGACTGACATGACCTTAACCTATTGTTCTGCTAAGTGGATTATAGCCCCGAGGGGTAATCCATCCTTCAGGGAGGCCCCCACTCCTCTCCTCCTAAACCTCAACCTCCACCTCCTCCTCCCCCTCTGGCAACTCCCCTCGCCAATACAAGCACACTTTTGATATCAATTTAATTGATAATTAACTCAACTAATTAACCCAGCCCTTTGTGGAACCTCCACTGGCCAATACAAGACACTTTTGATAACAATTTTTTGACAATTAATTAAATCGATCAATTAATTAACCCATCGCTGGCCGGAGTGGCCGAGCGGGTTTAGGCGCTTCAGTCTGGAACCTCGAGACCGCTACGGTCGCAGGTTCGAATCCTGCCTCGGGCATGGATGTGTGTGATGTCCTTACATTAGTTAGGTTTAAGTAGTTTTAAGTTCTAGGGGACTGATGATCTTAGAAGTTAAGTCCCATAGTGCTCAGAGCCATTTGAACCAATTAACCCATCCCCCTCTAGGAAAACCCCCAGCCTTCCTTCTCCCCTTCCCCAACTGGAAATTGGTGGGAAAAAGACTCAACTGATTGGCCATCCAAAGCTTATGCACCAATGCAGACATATAGAAAACATAATAAAAGCACTGCAACTGAAGAATGCAGGTGATGGATGCGTTCCATTACAGTTTTTTTCTATACTGCAGTAGTAGGAAAACTGCAGTTGAAATAGGTGTTGAGACCTGTACTACATTTAAAGCAATTTTAGAATATGTGACGAGCAGTTATGGACCAAGCAGTAAAGGAAACAAAAAAAACATTCGGAGTAGGTATTAAAATCCATGGAGAAGAAATAAAAATTTTGAGGTTCGCCGATGACATTGTAATTCTGTCAGAGACAGCAAAGGACTTGGAAGAGCAGTTGAATGGAATGGACAGTGTCTTGAAAGTATGATACAAGATGAACATCAACAAAAGCAAAACGAGGATAATGGAATGTAGTCGAATTAATTCGGGTGATGCTGAAGGAATTGGGTTAGGAAACGAGACACCTAAAGTAGTAAAGGTGTTTTGCTATTTGGGGAGCAAAATAACCAATGATGGTCGAAGTAGAGAGGATATAAAATGTAGACTGGCAAAGGCAAGGAAAGCGTTTCTGAAGAAGAGAAATTTGTTAACATCGAGTATAGATTTAAGTGTCAGGAAGTCGTATCTGAACGTATTTGTATGGCGTGTAGTCATCTATGGAAATGAAACGTGGACAATAAATAGTTTGGACGAGATGAGAATATAAGCTTTCGAAATGTGGAGCTACAGAAGAATGCTGAAGATTAGATGGGTTGATCACGTAACTAATGATTAGGTATTGAATAGAATTGGGGAGAAGAGGAGTTTGTGGCACAACTTGATTAGAAGAAGGGATCACCAATTTAGTACTGGAGGGCAGCGTGGAGGGTAAAAATCGTAGAGGGAGACCAAGAGATGAATACACTAAACAGATCCAGAGGGATGTAGGTTGCAGTAGGTACTGGGAGATGAAGAACATTGCACAGGATAGAGCAGCATGGAGAGCTGCATCAAACCAGTCTCAGGATTGAAGACCACAACAACAACAATTGTGTGTCGATTGAGATAATAGTCACACATTCTAGTTCACTGCTGTCTTTGATGCTTTTCTGGAAGAGAGAACCATCTGCCTCTAAACTGACTTGCATCTGCGTTAAAAGAAAATAGAAAGTTAATGGTGTGATCAGTCGAGATGGGGTTGTAATGGGACCTGATTTAATGGTAGACTTATGATGCATTGTAGACACAGGGAGATATAGCTGAAATCATTTATCGCTAATTTAACTGTTTATTTTCCGTTGTTCTCTCAGGATGTATCACTTGTGGGATAACCTGTGATCGACTTGTATACAATTGCACATTCGCTGTGTGGTTTAGAGCATAGTCTACCTGCGGTCATGAACAGTATCCCAGAGGACTTCCAGCCTATGTGAGATGAAACATATCGCTCTATCGAAAACCTGTTTCGGTCCCCCCTCTAGACAAACTCACTCCATTCCCCTAGTGCATCTGGTACATAAGTCGAATCTTGTGTATCACAAAGTGACCATTACTAGTCTTTTCATGTTCGTCCTGTGCAAACTGCTTCCTTGTGGATCCTCAGGTAAAGGTGATCAAATATTCTCGTGCAAAATGAAACTTTGCGTGAATATGCCAGCAGTATGATCACATAAATATGAAAAAGTGTTAAAAAATGTGAAAAATTACGAAAGATCGGTAAAACTCCAGGAAAACTTAGGACAATCACGAAATATTGATGTCAAATACGTAAAAATTGAGGGAAATACGATGAAATGTGTGAAACCGCAAAAATGTATTACAATTACGGAAATTGACGCAGAATACATAACATTAGTGAAAAACTCCATGAAATGAGTACTGAGCAAAATGTGTAAAATTACGTCACCTCGAGGAGGAGAGTAGACAGATATTACGTATACACACCTTTAAGTGGAAAGAGGAGGCATTCTAGAGATACAGCATCAGGGTGAAACAGCAACATTATCCTGCACATGAGTAACACAACCTAATGTCGCACCATGACTTCTGTGTGCAAGAGAAATGTTACCAGGGGTGTTGTGTGCTGCCATGAGACTGTAACATCTCTCTAGCTAATGATTGTGATATTTATTTCCTTATAACCTCATAATATGTCACTGCAGAACATGTATGTAGTTTGGAGACGCATTGTAATGCAGTATCAGAATCCTCATCTATCTTCCAGTTTCTGTATGATTTGGACTCATCCTAATTTTCCCAATAAGAAACACCACAGCAACTGCTCATACAGTCTTTTCTACTTGCTTGTGTTGGAGGATAAAGCTTCGTTTGGCGTTGGTCTTACACATCGTACATATTGAGCAGAGCTACAACAACATATTCCCATTTCCAACAAGTGGTCAAAACACAGTGTTGCCGCATTATTTCAGCTGACCTTGTTGCTCCACAGGATGAAGAAGTCTTAAATGTAGCACTCTGTGACTTCCATTCAGTTTCGGTTTAAATTGGAGTAATATGAAAAGCACCAACTTGATTTTTTGTGTACACAATAAAAGTAACACTGTGGAACAAAAGCAAACTGGTGCTTTATATTTATTATAATGTTGTTCTACCAAGAACCGACGGAAGATTCTGCTAACATTAAATTGGAATGATCACGTGGACAAATCTGCAGGGGGGGGGGGGGGGGTAGGGGTTTCAGAGACTTAGAAACAGTTACAAGAGGCAGAGGGACTGTCTGAAAACTACACTGGAGTTTTGCTGTATGGGATCCTTAGCAGATGGGGTAAAAAAAGGTGACATTTCAAGATATGAAAGTGGGACGAATATGACTTACCAGTGGCTGTAATTATTAAAAGACATCGCTATAGGATACAACGCAAGTAAGTTGTTCAATGGAGAGACTTGATACCACATCGTAGACAGCATTTCTACCAGAAAACGTAACACTATCAGTGGCTCTCATGCGTGCCTATAGACCCATGACTGCTTTTTATGCAGGGTGGCGATAACATACTGATTGTGACGGTCTTTTTAATAATGCGGTCATTAGGTGAAATACATGATTTTGGAGTTAGAATCCTTCCGCAGTCACCTTCAAATGTCGGTTCTCAACAGTGTTCCTCGAAAAGAACGCCGTATTCACTTCAGGCATTCCGATTTGAGCTACATGGTGCGTTAATCCTACTGCGGGAAAACTAAAAATTACTCACTATGCAGAGTGACTTTCATAACCAATTTAATTAAATAGCGTATCAATTTCATTTCAGTGATATGCCACCCTTGCGGGTGGAAGTGATGGCTAGGGTGACAGATACGACTCGTGAGTTGGATCGCTAAACAGACTTTTTTTTCGTTGACGTGATAGCCTTTAACGAAGTTTCAATCTCCCATCTTCACAGAGAGACCATCATCGTTATGAAATATGATGTATTAACGAATTTATAGAGCGATATGTACTACAAATCTGATATTTACAACATGTATGTGCTGTTACGTTAAGAGACTGTGGCGAGACATTTGGCTACTTTAAGGGAGATTTCGAAATTGAGGAAGCATCCTGTAACAGAGGTAGACACTCAGTCATGAGCAAAAACCGAGTTACATATTTTAACTCATTGATGCACGCTGTAACAGATTAGAAACAATTTCTTTCTACCTGATGAGAGAATACTTAGTGGAAATGTAGCCTACACCATACTGTTACAGAATTCTTACAATAAGCAACGGTACTTCAGCGATGTGAAAACATTTGTATGCCTCTTGGGAAATAACTTCTAAAAAAAAAGACAGAAATCTACATTTCCGATAAAATTTGAGGTTTACAGTCAATAACATTGCTGTCTCTCATTGAGTAAAGTGGGTGGTGTATGTTGGGGTGGAATTGGTTTGAGCTGCTGTATACGTCCATGCTGCAGTTGTATGTTTTGCAGTGCACCGCAGCTAGTGGCATGGATGGCTACGAGGATTCAGCTCCCAGGTGTAATGGACTGGCACACTGCATGTGGACATCGGGACATGAGCGCGCAGGATGATGAGTGTTTCACCTAAGTCCAACATCTAGGTGTGACAACTGGTGCTGTGGACTGGATCGTGGTTTAAGTGTCTCGCTTATAGTGCTTATCGGTACATAGCAGTAGGCTATGTTGGAAAGGTATTTGTTTTTTTACACAGTAGGCCCTTCCTCTTTCTGAATGCAGTGGAGAGAACAAGTTTAGGAATAATATACTGCCTTATAAAACCAATCGCGACGTCAAATTCTCGATTGATAGCAATTCCTGATACCTAGTACGGATTGGATAGTGGTTAATTGTTTCATGTTTAGTGCTTCCTCATTACATTACAGCGGTATTTGTTGTTGTTTTGCTGTTGTTACTATCCTGTCATACAATAGACTCTTTCCTCCCCCCCCCCCCTCCCCAATTCATCTCCCTAGTGTAACCGAGAAAACCAGTCGACTTAGGAATTCTACAGGAGTTTTATAAAAGTAAATACACTTAGCAGACCTGTAGTTGTCGGGAACTCCATAACCGTTGTAGGGAAGCAGCCTACTCACGCCGTATAAAATTCACAGCAGTCTTTCCATTGTGTGCCAGCCAGTCCGATGTAACTAGCTCTGACGTCATAAATGTTGCGCAATACTTTAAAAATCAAGTAAATAAAATGAAACGTTTCTAGCATGTCAGGAGTAATACTAAATCAATATGAGTTGGATATCAGTTCAATAACTTTAACTATTTTCGAAATTTGGACGTTTTTCTGTAAAAATTAGTGGCGCAACAGAAAAGAGCTAGAAACTAAAAAATTTATATTTAGATTCCTTTTGCATAATAATTTAGTAGGAACAGTATTCTGGATCTCATAAATTAAAATTTTAGTTGAAATTCGTGAATTTCTGGTTTTTGACTTAAAAATTAAGGAAGCAAGATAGATTAAGTAGGCGAATAAATAAGACTAGGATGTTTAAATTTAAGTAGAAGGGAGATTCGCTATAATCATAAAGATGTAAGAAGTTTCAACTGAATAACTATGAAACTATAGCGATAGCGTATCTCCAAAGGGCAAGTTCAGAGCTCGTCTACAGCGTGTAGTGTAATTAAATTAATTCTCTCGCCCAAGATATTGGACTTAGCCACGTCAGACTTTTATTATGATTACTTACCTGTGTGCTGATTGCACATTTAAATTGAGAGCTTCAATGGCCATCAGCAAAAGAAGCAATGGTTTATATAATAACTTAAAGTGGTGCATTACTAGCCCAGCGGCTAGTCGGGACAGCGAATTTAATCGGGCGTTCCCTTAGCCGTCCGCACCGCGGCTTTACATATAAGAACGCTGTGCGAGGAAATTAAGGCCCCAGTTCTCTCCAGACGCTGCTCAGCGCACCATCTGCGCCGGGAGTCGCGTCGCGTCGGTATCATTGCTATAAACAGCCTCGGATGCCGTAATAAGTTACTCGGGATACGCGTAACCATGAAATCATTTTCGAGTGAAGTGTTATTTCTGGGATGATTTTAATGATCTATCTTCAGTTTGAGTATGTCGTATTTCACGTGCCGCAGCGCGACCGACATTCTACCATTATTTAGCGTTTGATGAACATTATCATCAAATTATGACGAGCATTCACTTAAGCATTTAATTTGAACAGTTATAGTTGCATCAGCGCATTAGACTCTGAACTGCTCTGGTAGTTGGATTGTGTGGATTCTTTTTTGGTCTGTGACTTTCAGAATATAGTGAACCTTTTAAAGTGAATCGTTTTTGATTATGAATCCCAGATAATCTCCTAATTCCTCAGAGCTATAAGCTGTAGCTATAAGTGTATTTCTCAGTTGAAGTGGGCACTAGGAATTCTAGTTACAGGCTTCACGTTTTGCTAATCACTTTCTGGTTGCCAAATCTTGTAGCTAGAGAGCCAATGTTGAGAACGGCAAACAACAGCATTAAATAAATCGTAGGAACATTTCATTAACAATTATTTCCACCTGCCGCACCACATATGTTGCTACTCGGCAGGGAAAGACATTCCACATTCATTTATTCAATAAAAAATTCCACATGCCGCCCCACATATGGTGCATCGGCCGGGAAATTACAAACTGAGTAAAAGTGAAAGTGATTTTAAATATTCGGATTCGGAAGTGAAATGCGACACGCAACTGAGTAACAGAACAGTGATCGTGTTACGTGTGTATGTGGACGACGCAACTGGATTAACAGCGCATCTGGATTGACGGAGCTGGCACTGATTCTAGCGGCGCTGGCGGGATCGCGAGAAGCCAGTTTCGCCTCACCGCAGTCGTCCGCCGGGGCAACTGGAGCGGCGCCTGCAGTTGCGGGCCACGCAAACACACAGCAGCCGTCCAAGTGCCGCCTGCAGTTCAACGCGCCGCGTCGCATCAGTAATCCTGGTACGCCGCGCCGGCAACGCCATACGTCGTGCGGAAGGAACTAAGTTAAGTGAAAAGCTGTTAAAAATTATACTAACCTGCACTAAAAGACTGTCGGCGATGGAACTGCCAGAAGAAACCGAGTTTCAACTTAAATCAGAACCTATGTCTGTTGAGGGAACTGTAAATCCAGACGACGTTTCAAGTGTAAATATGTATGAAAATAGTAATGTTAAAGTGAAATATGAAGTATTGTCTCCCGACAGTAGTGTGAAAAGGGGCAATGATTCAATAATAGAGACCCCTGTAGTAAAGCAGAAATCAGAAATTGATAATTTATTGGATGATAGTTTCTCGATGAATTAAAAATGAAACAGTCATCAGAAATGGTAGAGTTTAAGAAAGAGAAGTTAGATAATACTGATCAATCAGAAATTTCATTTAGTTTTGATGATTCTGGTATTGTAGCTAATTTTTCGTCATTTGAGTGTGATAAAAATCCAGCTAGTGAGCAACCCAAAGATACTGGGGCTATTGATTTAAATGTTATATTACAAGCAATAGTTACCAGTAATGCTGAATTAAAGTCTGAAATAACTCAGGTCAAAAGCAGTAATGCTGAATTAAAGTACGAGATTGTAGCCAGCCAAACTAATTTTAATAAACGGCTTGAGGCAATGGACAATAAATTAGAATCCAATAAAGCTGAATTAAAATATGAGATTGCGGCCAGCCAAAATAATTTTAATAAACGATTTGAGGTAATGGACAATACCTTCCAGACTGGTTGCAGTAAGTTGAAAGAGGATCTGGATAGTTTAAATTATACAATTGATTACAACCATGAGGATATTAGGTAAAAGGTTGATCAACAGTTATCTGAGATGTATAAAACAGTAAAATCCGAAGTTGCTGAGGTTCGCAATGACTTCGAATGGTAGATGCGAAGCTGGAGCACAAGTTAACAGAAAAGATCAAGGCGGAATCTGAACTGTGCTCAGATAGGTTTAAGGATGTTAATATAAAAGTAAACATATGTCAAGCAGTAGTAGATGCAATCAAACTGATACTACTCATATTGTGCAAAGAGTAGATAATGTTGAAATGAGAGTAGAAAATATTAGTACTAACATTGAGAGTAAAGTACCTTCAGTAACTTCTGGTAATGGTAGTATACAACAAGTTGTAGATGCAAACGCTGCTTTTATCGGGTGTCGGAAGTTCTTGCGGTTCGATCCAGACAAAAATATCCACCCGCTAGATTTCTGGAACGATTTTGAAGGTGTGATTCCACCAACTTTGAACGACAGAAAATCTCATTTATTAGAAGCCATTTAGCAGGTGACGCCATGCGTTGGTCAGCTGATGTTACGTTGAAGTGTAAAACATTAGCGGAATTTAAAACAACTTTCATTAATGAGTATTGGTCTGGTAATAAGCAAAATGAAGTATTGAGAGAATTTTGGAGTGGAAAACGCATCAATGTAGGCAAGGAATCTATTAAAGAATTTGCTAGGTCATGGGTCTCACGTTTGTCACATTTGGCCGAAAAGCTAAAACCTGTAATGATAATAGTAGGTCTTGAAGCCAAACTGCCATGGTATCGGCAAACTAGAATTATATCTGCCCCTAGAGACAATCTGGATCGTTTCATTGAATATTTGGAACGTGTGGAACGTGTGGATGCCAATGAGGAGCAAGCACGTAATAACAGAAATGGTAATAACACTAGTAGTAATTTTAAGAACGAGCAGAATGGCAATGTAAACATCAGAACAGTAGGTGTTCGCCATCCTAAGAGAGGTAGGAATTGGAGAAATAATTATCAGAACCAACAATGGCATTCAAATGATAGTAATTTTGTTCCGAAGAAAATTATGCAGGTAAGCAACAGTACGGAAAGCAATGCTGTGCCAGTTAACTATAATGGAAATAAAGGAAACAGTAGTAGGTCGAGGCAGGAAAACTAGTTCCCGTCTATGAGGACACTGGCGCTCACCAGGCGGTTACTTTTCTTAAGCCAGTAATTACAGTGATTGGTAAGACAGATCAGAATACTCAGACCGAACATGTGGATGAGGGATTGGTAGCATCTAAGGATACAGCAGAAATATTAGATCACTCACAGTATTTGATAGATACCGTGTTAGAGACGCTTTCTAAGTGGGAAGAGGAAGAGAAGGCGCAGCAGTGTAAGGGAAGAGCTACAAAATACTGAATTGTCAGGTGAAGAAGCAGAAGAAATTCATGCTTATATTTACGAAGAGGATGATGTGCTCTTATCTAAAGTGCCTGTGCAAGATGTTGATACTGTACTAATAGATTTAGGACAGGAGGTAAGTGAGAATGTAGAGGATAGCCTGTTGGGGTCGATGAACCCAGTAACTGTGACCAGGTGCCACTTGAGAAGGAACCCGACGATAATGGTGAAAGTGGTTTAGCTGTAACTAGTGTTACGCCCGGTCTGGAGACGCAGAATCGTTCAGACTACAGTAATTTGGGTCTTGTTCAGCAAACTAAATGTAATGAAGTCGTGCGGTGTTTCGATTTGAAATTAATAGACCGACTGGAAAAGGCAGCTGAAAATGTAATTCAGGAAACCCCTACATACTTTGACCTAAATGTAATGTAGACAGATGTCGATCACTTTAGTTTGAGACAAATCCAAAAGGAACTATTGGATGAGTTTGAGGAACCACCTGTGCAAACTAGAATAAGCCACCCTATAATAATAGTGAATATGTTGGGTGGGTATCAATGTACGTTGTCTCTTACACAGTGGAAGTAAGGTGAGTGCGATATCTCAGTCCTTCTTTGATGCATTACCTGGTAAAGACAAGCTTACAGTAATGAGGGTATCAGGACTAAGAATAATTGGTGCTACTGGCAAGGTGTCAAAAACGTGACAGCTAAATTCATGTCGAAAATTGAAATTTCAACCATCCTGTCATATATCACTACTTCCAATCATTATATCAAAGAATAGTAGGGATGGATTATTAAATGAAATTTCTTGTCAAAAACATAAAATCATCATCTATATTAACGATTTAATTAATATTTGCTGTAGGATGTCTTCTGAAGGAAAATTTGTGACACCTTCGAGATGTGATATTCTACTTCAGATTTAGTAATTCCTGAAGCAAATTTTGAAATGCACTAATTGTAAGTGCTCCAGAAAGGATGGAGCTGTTAAGAGCTCATGGGAACATGAAAAAGTGTAATTTTGTAACATGTCATGCTAGTTCCTATGCCATCTGCAAAGCAAACTACAAATCTCTCTCTGTTTATATGCAACAATCCTTTTTTTGTGTATTTCGAGTTAGTCTGCTGCTAGTTTTGTGACATCATCAATTTGTGTGTTGAAATAGCTACTGCATGCACCTTATGTCCCCTAATCACTATCATGAGGGCAGAAATTATTTATTTACTGACTTCAGCTGTATTCCTGTATCGATTCCCTGTCAGACATTTGCTTTGGGGGAAGGCATCTTGGGTGCACTGGAATTTGACGAGTTGGTTTACACATGCAGAGACACAATGTGGCCACTTGAGATGGCAGAGGACTCCAACCAGATTAGTGTGATAATTCATGAAGGTGTGGGGTAGCTAACAGCCGACAGTGGTGGGCTTTCTGGCGTCTCCAAGTTCCTCCAGAGCGTCATGACTCCAGGGAGCCTGCGCAGGTGGCAGGATGTGAGAGTTTCTCAGATACGTTTAACTGATCTGTGAGAGAGTAATTACATTTTTCCATATGTGATCGTAATGAAAAAGCGCCAATTTTTTTTTACATATTCCACACATTGCAATCAATTTCCAGACAAATTCCTGAAATAAACTGTATTCCACACACCACCTTGTATCCCATAAATTGCTTAAATAAACTGCATTCCATACACAGCAGTCAGTTTCCCCATGAATTGCTTAAACAATGAATAAACTATATTCCAAACAGTGCCTTGTGTCTCATAAATTTTTTAAATATACTTGCATACAGCACACTGTCTAAACTGTTTAAACAGTATTCCATACACTGCAAACGATTTTCCGCCGAATTCTTCACATAAATAAATGAACTATATTCTATACACAAGTTCATATCCCTTATATTATTTAAATAAACACTGTTTCACATATTGCCTTGTCTACCAGAAATTGTTCAAACAATATTCGATACATTGCTAAGGATTTCCCACAAAATGGACATCGATTTGAGCGTTTTTCACTTTTTACCCGTCGTGTATGGAGCTCAGATGTTGTAGGAACACTTGCAGACGATCCAAACCATGAGGCCAAACTGTATAAGTATCATCAACTAAGTAAGTATCATCAACATATCGCCAAAGTGTTGTTGGTTTAAAAGTGGCTGAAGCGAGTGCTCGCTCCTCAGAATGCTCCATCTGAAAAAGTATTCATGACATCAAACAGAAATTCTATCCATCTCATTCGGTACCCATCTACGGTCACTCCAACAAGACACTTTCCCGTACAATACAGCGCCATCAGCAAAAAGTCGCAGATTCTTGCTCACCCCAGCCGTCCCAACGTTTATCTATACAGAAAACAAGGTCGGTCCTATCACACTTCCGTGTGGTGATACCCTTGTCTCTGATGAAAATTTGCCTTCATGGAAGACGGGTCTAAAAGTTGTTCGAGTTAGTTACTTACCTCAGAAACTATTCCGTAAATGCGGACCTTCATAGACAGCCTATAATGTGTGAGATACGCTTTCCGGGAATCTAGGAATATGGACCAGCCCGTTGTCCTCCATTCACGGTTCGCTGGTATCGTGGGAAGCATATCGCAAAAATTCTGTGTGCTTCCAGCAGGGTACCTCAAGCTGAGTCCATATTTCTTCATTTCCTGAAGAATTTTGAGACCGTTCCTCATAAGCAGCCTGTAATGAAATTGCGTGCCTATGGAGTATCGCAACGATTGTGCTACTGGATTCTTGACTTAGTGCCATAAAGGCCACAATACGTACCAAATGATGGAAAGTCATCCAGTAGAACAGAAGTGACATCTGGCATTCCCCAAGAAAGTGTTATAGACTCTCCGCTGTTCATAATCTATATAAGCGATTTAGGAGACAATTTGTGCAGCACTCTTTGATGCTGTCATTTATCCTCTAGTAATAATAAAGATTTGAAGGCAATGGGAGTAGGACACCACAGCAGTATTTTCAAAGTATTTATAATTCACGCGCCTAGTTTCAAAGAACGATAAACAGTTTAGACAAAAAAACCTGGGGATAATCCGTCGTTCAGAGAAACGCCCACTCCCATCTCTTCAACTTGCCCTTCCTCCTTCCTCACCCATATGAGGAATCCCGAAGCTGGTACAAGCACACTTTTGATGTCAATTAGATTCACTAATTAATTAACTCAATTAAGTAAACCATCCTCCTCTGGGAACATCCCTAGCTGACACTAGCACACTGCACCCTTCTGAAATCAATTTCATAGACTAATTAATTAACTTGATACATTAATTAACCCCTCCCCATCTGAGAATACCCCAAGGATTCCCCTTCCCTTCCCCACCTGCAAATTGCCTTGTCTACCAGAAATTGTTCAAACAATATTCCATACACTTTTTACAGCCAAAATGGAAGGAGGAAGATCAAGTTGAAGAGGTGGGAGTGGGCGTTTCTCTGAACGATGGATTATCCCCAGGGGGTTATAATCCGCTTATGAGAACAATAGGTTAATGACCTGCCAGCAAAAGAGAAAAATAGGTTTGTCCATGAATGTATACTTCCCCCTGATGTGGGCTACCAACAATGTGGGTGCCATTGTCCTACTACTCCCATTTCCACCCACTTTCGAGTTTGTAGCCTGATTCTCTGTTAACGTCGTTCACACACCCTATAGTTTCTACACACTCTTCCATGATTCTCAGTAGTTTAAAGGCTGGGCTTTTACATCTTTTTGCTCTAAATAAATTTTTGTGGTCCATCGTAGGGCTGTATTTGGCAACTGGAAACTGTGATTCATTTCTGTTGTTATTGGGCTTCTAACGCTCAGTACGTTACTGGGAAATGGTTCGATAAGACTGTCCCATATAGCTATTGCCACAGTCACCAGTGACTCCGAGGCAGTTACTATTCTTCACAGGGTACAGGGTTGATTGCATTAGGCGACTGAAGGATTGTTTTAATCAGTTGTGATGTTGCTCTTTAGAAGGAAAGGAACATCGTGTGCTGATATTGTTGTGTTAATTTAAAGGATTTTGGTTCGTCTTTTGCAGTTCAGTTGACGTCATAATTTAATTCTGCTTCTTAATTGTCTGCCTCAGAGGACAACAAGACGACCAGAAAACTACCCAGTTTTACTGGTTATCGAAAACAAGCTTGGACCATGACCCTTCATCTACCGATGCGGTAATATTGGTAGTTATTGTTTGAACTGTCTCTTTGTAAAAGTATGTGTTCCTTCGTTCATATATTAATGCAATTCTGATTCGCCAAGGTACATATTTCAGGGTCTGTTAAAAATTGATGTTGAGTTTTCTAACTTAAATGCATATATGTATTCATTTACGTTGGGATTGCGTTATCATATTGTCTACAACGGTGGCATAATAATCCTTGCATTTCGCCTTAACAGTAAGTTACCCTGATTACTCACCAGTTATACTTACAGTTTAAACTTGTCTTTGCACACACGTCAGAGACTAAACACTAAATTGCTACATGACTGAAGAGAAACAACAAAATTTGATACTGTAGGACGTATTACAAATAAAAACATTTACAAGTGAAGACAACACCATCGAACATAAGCAAAGGATTCAGTACTACCACCACACACAACTCCACAGACGACAAAGTCAACTATTAAACATGTGTGTACGTGACTTACCTGTCAGCTGAAGCTTTGAAACTTCCGGAAAATATTAAATAGGTCTTATATTGCTCAGCAGCAAATTGCACATCTAAGATATTACAAAGCTAGAGAGTAACAATTTGGTCTGCGCTGCACCTACGATACGCAGAAATATAAGGTATCAGACAACGACAGCGTTATCGATGTGTTATGGAAATAGGTTGTTATTAGCCATAGAGTCCGAATAAGCTAATAGCACCACTAAATAAAATCTTAAAAAACGTCTATATCGCAGCATTTTGGCCTTCTGTACGTATAATGCCCATACAAGACATCTATAACGCTGCAGGCCCAGCATAATTCAAAACGAACAAAGTAAGATGGCTTCCCGAGTGATTGTGATATCCCTTTGATCTGCAGGTCCGCATTCTATGCGGCACTCTGCCAGTGAGATCCGAGCGATCTAGGGCAGCCAGTGCAAGGGCTCTCCCATTCACCAGACCACGGCCCATGACCCGACGCCCACGACTGCTGAAGGACATCACGAATCTCTCACCACAGATCTAAGTCCATCTGCGCGACAAACGATATTTTTTGCCATACAGCAATGCTAGACCCAATGGTATAATGATGATGAAAAAGAGAAAAACGGACTACTTTTAGTGTAACGATGTACGAAATCCGGAGGTTACAGCAGTTGCGGAATCCGGGATTTTCATGTACTGTACAATAATAAAGTTTTTTATTTCATCGCCAAGTGGTTTGCATGTACTAGTATTCTGCAAACATTCAGGTCCTTGTCAGAGGCACTTATGTGTTTTCAGATTATTTCTCCGCTGCCCCCGTCGGAGTTTAAAGTCCTCCCTCGGGCAGCGTGTGTGGTCCATAGCGTTAGATTAAGTAGTGGCCAGCCAGAGTGGCCGAGCGGTTCTAGGCGCTACAGTCTGGAACCGCGTGACCGCTACGGTCGCAGGTTCGAATCCTGCCTCGGGCATGGATGTGTGTGATCTCCTAAGGTTAGTTAGGTTTAGGTAGTTCTAAGTTCTAGGAGACTGATGACCTCAGCAGTTAAGTACCATAGTGGTCAGAGCCATTTGAACCATTTGATTAAGTAGTGTGTAGGCTTAGGGACCGATGACATCACCGGTCTGGTCCCAAGAGACCTCAGCACAATTTTCCAAAAAGATTATTTCTCGGCCGTTTCACCCTCTAACATTACAATGAGAGAAATGAACACGTAAATAAATGTTTCCTTGCGAGCTCTGATTTATCTTGTAATGATTATAACGATGGTAATTTCTCCCAATGCGGGTTGGCTCAACCAAACACATGATATGGAGGAGAAATTTCTTAACTGAAATTCCATGAAAAGATGTCGCAAAGACAAACGCCTTCTTTCATCGAGTGCCACCCAAAACCACGTACCATATGCCCCACACTGATTCGACGTAATATGAAACTAGCTGTCCTTCTTTGAACTTTTTCGATATCCATCGCCAATCTGATGCGGTCAGGATGTCAAAGTGCACTCCACTGAGCGCTATAGCTCCGGAAGACGGCGGTTCAAAACCGCGTCTGGTCATCTTGATTTAAGTTCTCCTTGATTTCCCTAAATCGTTTAAGGCAAATCCCGGGACGGTTCCCTGGAAAAGTCACATCCGATTTCCGTCCATATCTTTCCACAATCTGAGATGTGCTCCGTCTCTAAAGACCTCGTTGTCGACGGAACGTTAAACAGTAATCTCACTCACCTCCTCATATTGCGCAGCAGTACTCCAGAATAGGACATGAAAGCTTATTGTAGGCAATCTCTTTAATAAACACGTGTTCTACATTAAAGACGACTATGGCTCGCTCTACTCACGTTTCCTATCCGATAAAACCAATTTTAGGTGTTCGTAATTGTATCTTCTAGGTATTTAGTTGAACAGATAAACTTAAAATTTGTGTTTATCATGAAGCCGAAATTTGACGGAATTATTTTGGTACGTACAGAGCCTCTCAATTTGTATTTCTTAGGGTCATTTGCCACTTTTCGTACAGGCGAGTGTCTTGTGTCATCATTTCGTAATTCGTTCTGATATTATGACGAAATGACAGCATCACCTGGAAACAATCTGAGGGCTACTCGGCTTCTCACGAAAATCGTTTGTACAGATGTGACGTTCCAGATGTGACTTCAATTCCACTAGACTACCTCCCGTGAGTTACTAAGAAAGTGTGACCTTTCTGAAACGAAACCGTGAATGTAGTCCCACAACTGAAATGATACTCCACTTGTGGACAGTTTTAGTGCAAGACGTATGAGTAATGGGACCTGGATAAACTGACTAAACCAGAGGTGGTGTAGAGTTTCAGGGAGAGCATACGGGAACAATTAAACGGAATGGTGGAAAGAAATACAGTAGAAAAAGAATGGGTAGCTCTGAGGGTTGAAGAAGTGAAGGCAGCAGAAGATCAAGTAGGTAAAAAGACGAGGGCTAGTAGAAATCCTTGGGTAACAGAAGAAATATTGAATTTAATTCATGAAAGGAGAAAATATAAAAATGCACTAAATGAAACAGGCAAAAAAGGAATACAAACGTCTCAAAAATGAGATCGACAGGAAGTGCAAAATGGCTAAACAGAGATGGCTAGAGGACAAATGTAAGGATGTAGAGGCTTATCTCACTAGGAGTAAGATAGATACTGCCTACAGGAAAATTAAAGAGACCTTTGAAGAAATAAGAGCCACTTGTATGAATATCAAGAGCTAAGATGGAAACGCAGTTCTAAGCAAAGAAGGGAAAGCAGAAAGGTGGAAGGAGTATATAGAGGGTCTATACAAGGACGATGTACTTGAGGACAATATTATGGATATGGAAGAGGATGTAGATGAAGATGTAATGGGAAATATGATACTGCGTGAAGAGTTTGACAGAGCACTGAAAGACCTGACTCGAAACAAGGCCCCGGGAGTAGGCAATAGACAACATTCTATTACAATTACTAACAGCTTTTGAAATGTGGTGGTACAGAAGAACGCTCAAGATTTGATGGGGAGAAGAGGAGTTTGTGGCACAACATGACTAGATGAAGGGACCGGTTCGTAGGACATGTTCTGAGGCATCAGGGGATCGCCAATTTAGTATTGGAGCGCAGCGTGGAGGGTAAAAATCGTAGAGGGAGACCAAGAGATGAATACACTAAGCAGATTCAGAAGGATGTAGGTTCTCAGGACTGAAGACCACAACAACAACAACATGAGTAATGGAGTTAAAAGCCTTCTGGAAGTCAACAGATCGTGAAATTCGATTTTTTTCAGCCCAGTGCTGGCTTTTCTCTGTTTTTGTCTGACAATATTTTCGAGACAAAAATAAATATCCCTAGTATCTGTATATGTAGTTGTCAGTGCGTTCACATAATAAAGTTGACTACTTGCTCGATAGACACTGAAGTGTAGTGAGAACCTTAGTTCCTAGCTGTCGAGGTGTGTTAAACTCCTGGAGCAACTGTGTCTCGCAGTGCCCGTTGCGCGATCTTGGTCCGGAGCTGGCGACACGTCGTTACGGCCGCGTGCTCGCTTCCACCGCCGCCAGACAGCGTGCTCGACGCGGCACGACATCGTGTTAACCGCATCGTTAAATATTTCTTTGACGGAATAAACGAGCCACTTTCATTGCATCATGCCTGCTGCTGCACAGCGATCCCCTTCCTTCCAGCTGACAAATGCGCGACGCGCGGCCATCGGCACCTGGCTAGCGCCCAGTACGCGACCGGTGTGCGGACATTTGCCACGTCGGACATCTGCCACTATTTTACCTGCTCCGAAGGGTTGGGTCCCTTGTCTCCCCCACCTCCTCCTCACCGGCCGCCCGACACCTGGAACTGCATTCAGTAACTTCACTTTCATCACACTGTCATCAGTAACATTACCGTCGCTGTCGCGCAGTAAAGGTACCTACTGAGCCTTTCCGTTGATTTACTTAACAGGGGACCAGAATCTCCTTGGATTTTTCGCCACATTCCGTTGTGGAAAGTGTTAAATACATCTCGCACTGAAATCCGAACCAAATTTCGAGCCTGAATAACACTCCGCCGATCTTGGAGATTTTGCGTTCGTCTAAATTACACTTGCCTTTTCCGGTGCTTCTGCAGCAGCTTTCTGTCGTGTTTTGTGTACCATGGGGGATCAGTTCCGTATCTTATTAAATTATTTGGTATGAATCTCCCGAGTGCTGTGATACTATTTCTTTGAACTTAAGCCACATATGGTTGGTTGAAATGGCTCTGAGCACTATGCGACTTAACTTCTGAGGTCATCAGTCGCCTAGAACTTAGAACTAATTAAACCTAAGGACACCACACACATCCATGCCCGAGTCAGGATTCGAATCTGCGATCGTAGCGGGCTCTCGGTTTCAGACTGTAGCGTCTAGAACCGCACGGCCTCTCCGGCCGGCCGACATATGGTCCTCACTTACATAGTTTGGAAGGATTGGTGACTTTCTCTGAGAAAGACGCCAACCAAAGTTTTAGCTACTTTTTTAAACAGATACATTTCGCATTTAGTTTGGGTGAATTTCTTTGTTACGGAATTGAGCCTCGCTACGACTATGTGCTCACTAATCCCTGTATCCGTCGTCATGCTCAGGATTATTTGTTGCTAAGAGGTCAATTGTGTTTTCTTAACCATTTACAATTTGAACGCCCTCGTGAACTAATTGTTCAAAATAACTTTTAAAAAAAGCATTAGATAATTACGGAAGTTGTTTTCTATCTACAATAGTGCCTGAAAAAGTATTTTGTCAACATACGGAAGTTAGGTTGAAGTCACTGCCAACTATAACTGTGATGAGACTCAAGTTTTCTTTGAACTGTTCAGCAACTGTTTCATCTGTCGGTAAATGGAGCCAGTTATTAATTTATTCCGGTTGTCGAATATAAACTCTGCCCATACTAAGTCACAGGAACTATCTGCTTCAATGTCGCTTGTGAGCTGGAACACACATTACATTATTTTTCCTTACGCTGTGTTTCTTGTTTCTGTTGTAGTGCAGACCATTACAATTACGGCTTTTCTCTTCAAAACCTAGGATGTTTTCTCTGTGACCCTGCAAATACCAGAACTGAACAATGTAGAACAAGAACGTACGTTAGAAGCACAACATTCTGTATTACTTCATTTCTTTACTTCTAATATTTTAAAATTGTACGTCGACTTTAGTTGACATGTCAATCATAGATGTTCTTATCTCTATTTAGTGAACGTGTTTTCAGGTTTGTTTAGAAAACATTGTCCCGCTACACTTCATGAAATAATGTTTCGCCGAAAGGGATATAGCATTTTAGAGAATAAATTAATATGGAGTATGTCGTTCTTCTTCTCAAACATTCACATGCCCGTTTCTTCTTTCCTTATTTTCTTTTCGGCGTGCAGTTGTAGTAATTAAAGTAGGCACAAATGCAGTGATTAAAAAGAAATGATTAGCGTACATTCGCATTCTTTTTACATCGTTCCTTTCTTGTTGCTCCCATGACGAGGGACTGTTTCTATCGCAATCAGTAAGCGTGAAAGGAAGCTACCGTACAGACGAGGGATCTATATGTATACTTGGCAGAACTAATTACATACTGGCGTAACCGTCGGTAATGCTTTCGTTTCCCGAAAGTTTTAATATCTCGGTTTCGGAAAAGAAGCTCTGTATTTCGCCAAGATGTCGAAGAAGAAGGACCTTACGTACTGGTTGTATCGAGTAAGATATGGAGACGGCGGTTTGAAAGCGGACAGAAGAAGTACGAGGAAGGGCGTCCCTTACCTGAGGGATCGCTACTCAAGCTACTTGCCGAAGGGGGGAGTGTGGCAAATGTCCGGCATTCGCCGCGAGCACGTGACTGTGGGGGAAGTGGCAGTCAGATGCCGATCGGTGGAGCCGTCCGCTGGGTCGCGGATGAAGCGGAACAACACGGCGGGACGTACGGCGGCCGAGTCGATGCGTGAAGGCGGCGAGCAGCCGGCGCGCCTAATGGAGCGGCAGGCGGACGGAAGGGGTGCGGTTATCCGGCGAGCATCGCGTCGCAGTCCGGCGGGCAGCTGGCTGGCTGCTCATCGGCGGGCCGGGCCGTAAACTACACCGACCTGGCAGAGAGGGCGGCCGGCCGGCTCATTAGGCGCAGCGATAGCCATCGGCCGGGCCAGCAGGCAGGCGGGCAGGCGGGAGGCTCCCCCATCAGTCGAAGCCCACCCGGTGGCCTCTGGTTAGCCACCTGCGGAAGCGACAGCTCGCGCTCTCTCTTTCGCTACCAGTGACCCACTTCCTTTCGATGAAACAACCGTTACTCATACAGTGAAGGCTTTCACGACCGGATGGTACTGTTGTTGATAATTCTTCCGGGTTATACGGCCGTGAAAAGTTTGACAGAGCACTGAAAGATATGAGTCGAAACAAGGCCCTGGAAGTAGACAACATTCCATTAGAACTACTGACGGCCTTGGGAGAGCGAGTCCTGACAAAACTTCTACCATCTGGTTGGCAAGATGTATGAGACAGGCGAAATTCCCTGAGACTTCAAGAAGAATATAATAGTTCCAATCCCAAACAAAGGAGGTATTGACAGGTGTGAATATTACCGAACTATCAGTTTAATAAGTCACAGCTGCAAAATACTAACAGAATTCTTTACAAACGAATAGAAAAACTAGAAGAAGCCAACCTTGGGGAAGATCAGTTTGGATTCCGTAGAAATATTGGAACACATGAGACAATACTGACCCTACGACTTATCTTGGAAGCTAGATTAAGGAAAGGCAAACCTACGTTCCTAGCATTTGTAGACTTAGAGAAAGCTTTTGACAATGTTGACTGGAATACTCTCTTTCAAATGCTGAAGGTGGCAGGGGTAAAATACAGGGAGCGAAATGCTATTTACAATTTGTACAGAAACCAGATGGCAGGTACAAGAGTGGAGGGATATGAAAGGAAAGCAGCGGTTGGGAAGGGAGTGAGACAGGGTTGTAGCCTCTCTGCGATCCTATTCAATCTGTATATTGAGCAACCAGTGAAGGAAACCAGTGAAAATTTCGAAGTAGGTATCAAAGTCTATGGAGAAGAAATAAATACTTCCAGGTTCGCCGATGACATTGTAATCCTGTCAGAGACAGCAAAGGACTTGATAGAGCAGTTGAACGTTGTAATCCTGTCAGAGACAGCAAAGGACTTGATAGAGCAGTTGAAAGGAATGGACAGTGTCTTGAAAAGAGGGATAAGATGAACATCAACGAAAGCAAAACGAGGATAACGAATGAAGTCGAATTAAGTCTGGTGATGCTGAGGGAATTAGATTAGGAAATGAGACACTTAAAGTAGTAAAGGAGTTTTGTTATTAGGGGAGCACAATAACTGATGATGGTCGAAGTAGAAAGGATATGAAATGTAGTCTGGCATGGCAAGGAAAGCATTTCCGAAGAAGAAAAATTTGTTAACACCGAGTGTAGATTTAAATGTCAGGAAATCGTTTCTGAAAGTATTTGTATGGAGTGTAGTCATGTGTGGAAGTGAAACGCGTACGATAAATAGTTTGGACAAGAAGAGAATAGAAGCTTTCGAAATGTGGTGCTACAGAAAAATGCTGAAAATTAGATGGGAAGATCACATAACTAATGAGGAGGTATTGAACAGAATTGGGGAGGAGTTTGTGGCACAACTTTACTAGAAGAAGGGAAGGGTTGGTAGGACATGTTCTGAGGCATCAAGGGATCACCAATTTAGTACAGGAGGGCAGCGTGGAGGGTAAAAATCGTAGAGGGAGACCAAAAGATGAATACACTAAGCATATTCAGAAGGGTGTTTGTTGCAGTACTGGGAGATGAAGAAGCTTGCACAGGATAGAGTAGCATGGAGAGCAGCCTCAAACCAGTCTCAGGACTGAAGACCACAACAGCAACATATGGCCGTGGTCCATAGAATTCTTCTATTCTTAACTTTTCGTCCAATACTACGTTGGACACCCTCAGAGGTATGGCTGGTCCTGCGGAGTCCTGCGGAGTGACGAGTCGGGCGTCGGAGAGCGGCCTAAATAACGAGGAAAGTGGGTGTGGTCTAGCTTGCACATAGTAGCAGAGAGAAAACTAGTCAAAGATAAAATGTAACTATCGATAATAGTCCATCATAGAAAAAAATCACAATTCTGTAACGCCACTGTCCGTATCTCGCTAATTTTCAAGGCCTCTTCTTTTCTATTAAAATTACCTTCTTTTTTTTCTAAATTTCAATAGCCTTCCTGTACAGTCGTGGTAACACTTAAAACCGTAGTTTGAGAAAACTAAACTACATGGTCACCTGACTGAAGTGCATGTTTCTCAAAGGCCGATTTATCTATTTTTCCTAGTCGGCAAAGACTTTTATGCTCCTTTACCCTCGTATTCACACTTCTTTTACCCCTGAGGATGTCCAACGTAGTATTGGACGAAACGTTAGGAATAGAAGAATTCCATGGACCACGGCCATATAACCCGGAAGAATTATCAACAACGTTACTCTACTTTTCTCTTCTTTCGGTGAACGTATTCCTCAGAGACCAATAGTCACAAACTCTTCCTTTTCGGACCTATAACGTGCCTGCGATGGTTGTTAGTCCCAACATTCACAATGAAACCCTGCAAACCACTGTGAACTTAAAAGCTTCGATACTTGACAAATATCGATGTTTCGAGATTATTTTGTGTGAAATTTGTTGTAAGCTCCTGTGGGCCCAAACTGCTGAGATCATTGGTGCCTAGGCTTACACACTACTTAAACTAAGGACTGCACACACACACACACACACACACACATGCCTGAAGGAGGACGAACTTCCTATGAGGGGAGCCGTGGGAACCGTGGCAAGGGGCTTCAGACGAAGCGGCTCCCTCACGCGGTGAAATTATACATGACGTTTCAGTATCGATGCTAATGAATTTTACACTGTCGACTTCGACTTCGAAGCCAGTACAGAGCAATGGTTTCCCTCGCACCTGACATTTCGCCACTAATACGTCATGTCCGGCACAAAAAAGCCACAATGCAGGCAAGTTTTATAGCGTGTCCCCCAGGGTTCGGCATTAGGTTCTATTTCATTGTATGTCAGTGATGCGAGTTCAGTCTTCTGCTGTTGCAAATACTACATGTACGCTGCTCACCTGGAGTTATATCCAAACCCAAAACTAAAAAACTGGAAGACATCTATGGAAAATCTGAGCAACGACCTTTGCGTGCAGTCAACGTGTGCGCAGGCTGTGCGCCCACACCATTCAGAAGCCGAATGGTCCTGGTTCCTCGTTCTAGGCTCACTTTTCTAAAGTATCGGCAACTCCTTCCATCTTTAACGGTAAGTGGGGCAAATACCGACTTCTCTCCTTAAGAAAGGGTCTAGGAGTAAATAATAGATGAAATCCTAAACTGGCCTGGACACGTATCTGCAGTGTGCGAGAAGACATCAGCGTTTCTACAAAAATATAAAAAACTCTTCCCTCTTGACCTGAAAGAGGGCTTCCCAGTAGCGCCACCGCGACTTTGGAATAACCTCCCGCATTATGAGAAAACTGTGCGATATTTCCAGCTTCAGAAAACCGTTAATAACATATCTAGTGAAGCAAAAATAATGATTACCATTGTCCGTGTACACACTCGTCACCCCCCTGGACGTCCTTCTTTCCAACCACATCCTCCTCATTTCCCAATATTCTTAGCTGGTGCAGTCTCCTTAAATTTCCTTTACATAGAACTCGCTATGCCAGAAGACTTCTATAAATACAACCACAAACTCTTTTTATACCTGCTACTATTATTATTATTGTCATTATTATTATTTTATTATTATTAGTGTTATCGCTATTAGTTGCAGAAATAGTGCAGGTACTCACATGTTCACTCTAATCGTTTTAATACCCCCTGTTTTAATAAAATTGTTATTTATGAGATAAACATGACGCTGAAAACGTACTGTGTGCGTCAAACAATGGTTCAATGAAAGAGACGGCCTGATGGCTCTAAGCAAATCATGTGAAATATATAAATAAGTATAGTGAAGTCTTTGAGAGATCGTAACATCGATGTCAAAGCAAAATATCGAACTAGTACTTCCCAGAGAACGAGGCTTACTCTTACCACATGAAATAATAATTGTCGCCTACACGAATCTCTTTCTCAACATATTTCATAATGGCCCTTCTCCTTTAACAGTTTCTCAGCTTCTCAAAAGTAACAGTAGTCAGAATTAATTTTGTTTTTATGTCTTGTTTCAGTTAGGTTGTAGACTATTGGTCCAAAAGGCAGAATTTTCACTGTTGCAGTCTGTCCTTGCGAATTACATACCGGTAGTCCCCTGTTGAGGAGAGAAGGAACAAACAATCTTCACAGCGCCGAGTGTAAGGCTGTTCTCAGAAGCAACATAATTATGATTTCTGTCAACGAAATAACATACTTTTCTCAGAAACGTTACTGCTGTTGAAAACATTCATCCTTTTGGATCGGTTTTTATCGACTATCGCCGTTCAGCTGTCGATAGCGAAATCAAAATCAACATTGATGACTTAACAATACATGACGTCCCTGTTGTAAAGTCCATGTCAGTGGGTGCTTCGGCCTGAGCCACACAGAGCGCGAGCGGAGTGTCTGTTTACGTGGCTATCTGCCAGAAAAGTTGTTTCCGCGTTTCAGTGACCAACTTCCGCCAGATAAACAAATCCATCACCATTCATGCTGCTCTACTGAAACACTCTTTGGTATAGTTCCCACAGATATGAATAATATTCTATAATGGGATGCGAAGTGTGTTGTAAGCTGTTCCATCTGTGAACTGACTGCATTTGATGTATCACCTGCCAGACACCTACCTATGTTTGAACCATTTCAAATCCCGAGTAACTGTCGCACCCTGATATTATTCTAGAATTTGAATAATTGTACCTCTCACTCACATATATTACAGTCATAGCATACCACTTTTCTTTGTCATGTGAAGTTCACGATCTTACGTTTGTGAAAATTCAAACCACTCTGTCAACCTCTACGCAACTTTGAAACTTTAATAGATATTTTTTCAGGGTTTTTCAGACAGTTCTTCACTATGGACCTCTCTGGTTCTCTACTAGATCTAGGTTCCATGCACAAAACAGCTTCAAACGACTGATTACTTTAAAAATGAGTTACGTACACTGGCAGAAAAAAGTATTACGTCTGGAAAGACAACGTCGATTTTGACCTGATGACGGCATAAGACCCCCGGGGGATAGGAGATGTAGCTATAGTGTAACGTCGTCCGCCAACAGGAAACCCCCACGACCACAACACTTAGTTTTGGGTCAAGCAGGCAACCATGCCACACAGATGCAGTCATGCTTCCTACAGCCCACTGAGTGAGTTTGAAAGGGGTCAAGTTATAACCTCCCGAGTGGCGGAATGATCCTTCTGAAGAATTTCTACGCAAGGTGGGGGCTTGCTGCGTCACATGTGCAACGATATTGGTATCAATAATCACTTGAACATTCTCACACTCGTAGAGGAGGTTCTCGACGTCCTCGCGCCACAAACGCCAGCCAAGTTTGTCTTGTTTTAAAAGCAACAGTGGCAGATCGTACACCTACCACAGCACAAATAGTGTAGTGGCACAGCTACCGGGGAGACATCTGTGTTTACTGTTTGGTAGGGGACGCTCAGTTTGGTACAAATGTGTGAATCAAATAGGCAATGATGCCACGAGGATGCACTCGTGCTGCCTACAGCCAACGGCCTTGAAAGGGGTCAAACTGTGGCCTTGTGAGTGGCGGGATGGCCCTTTCGGAGAATTTACACACATGTTGGACGTGCTTCGTCAGCTGTGCAACGATGCAGGTATCAGTGGTCAGATGAACAATCTCACAAGCGCATGGAAGATGGAATGCCGCGCCGTGGTCTTCAGCCATGAAAGCATGTCTTCAGTGGATCACATGGAAGATGGAATGGCGCGCCGTGGTGTTCAGCAGAAAGCACACTCCGCCTGTACTCAGTGCGTGCTCGACGTAGCCCTAGTGAACGCAGCCTCGTAGAGTGCATTCGTTCGTGGACGTCCCGCCAACATTGTCGCATTTTAAGGCCAACTTTGGCATATCGTACACGTACCACAGCACAAGTAATGGGTATTTTGAGTCCAGCCGCGTCAACACGAACTGTTGCGGACCGATTATTAGCGATGGGACAATGGGCACGCACACCTGTAGCGCACTTTGAACTCACACCAGCATCGATGTGCACTCCTCAACTGCTGTCTTCAGTGGATCACATGGAAGATGGAATGGCGCGCCGTGGTGTTCAGCAGAAAGCACACTCCGCCTGTACTCAGTGCGTGCTCGACGTAGCCCTAGTGAACGCAGCCTCGTAGAGTGCATTCGTTCACGACACACTGGCCCCAAAACAGGCATTATTGTCGACGGTGCGATAAGCTACAGCTCTGGTTCACCTCGGCGTTTCTGGAAGGGACGCTCACGAGGGCTCTGAACGTGCAGATTGTAGTTTTGCCTTCCTACAACAGGAAGGTAATATGTTATTCCAACACTGCAATTCTAGCCCACACAGTGCCGGCGAAAATGTGCTTTGCAAGAGGTTCAGAAACTTCTCTGATCAGCACCATCGCCGTCTTGTCTGCAGTCGAGCACTTGTGGAATAGATGGGACGAGGAACAGTCGTGAGGCTCAACAGCCAACGGCTCTTACAGAACTACGTGAACTGGTCGAGCAGGCGCGTGGCACAACGCACTCCAGGACAGTTTTCGCCATCTGGAGGGTCGACTGGATGCCAGAGTCACCGCCTCCATCACCGCCCGTGCAGTTAACACGCGTACTAATAAGGGTGATCCAGCATGGGTCGGGTCGGTACCTGGTGCTTCAGAATCGCTTGTCCTATTGGCCTGTAAATTTAGTCGTTCATGCACGCAGTATGAACTGTTGCCACAATCGAGTAAGTGAATTGGAAGCCTGTAAAACAGTGCACAAATTTTTACCGGTATTATATATTTGACGTCAAGCGTGTAAAACATTTATCCTTCAAAACACGAAACCATATTTACGTTAATTTTATTAGTTTCTGATTACTCACCCACAGACTAATGAAAACGTCAGAAACAAAACCTGTGAGGCGTATAAGCGAAGTAAAGATTACAAAAGATTTGAAAGTTCTGTCATTCTGAAACACTTTTTGTCTGGGTAATTTGCTCGCCGTGAGTTACGATACTTCAAGACATATGCACAGCTTGTAACTGTGAAACGTAAGGTGTTATAACATAACTTTAGCACACGGGTCTAGCTCTTAATTTAAAAAGTAGATGATGCGGATAGGAGTGGCGTGTGGTCAGCACACCGCTCTCCCGGTCGTAATGAAGGTATTCTTGACCTAAGCCGCTAGTATTTGGTCGAGTAACTCCTCAGTTGGCATCACGAGCCCGAGTGCACCCCAAAAAATGGCAACAGCGCATGGCGGCCTGGATGGTCACCCATCCAAGTGCCGACCACGCCCGACAGCGCTTAACGTCGATGATCTCACGGGAATCGGTGTAACCACTGCGGAAAGGCCGTTGCCCCAATGAGTAAATTACGACAGCATTTTAGATTTTTAAATTTCTTTAATTTTAAGAAATACAGAAAGTCAATTTCTCTCTGCCAGTGGAAACAATTACACAGGCAAAGTGCAACTGGTGACGGGTGACCGTGTGACCGTTGGAGTTGCTCAGTGATGCACAGAGACGCCCACATTCTGGTCTGGCGGCTCTCCGGTAGAAGGGTTTGACTGTTAACACAACTTTGTGGAGAGATTTTGGAGCTCTCCACGAAATCAGGTGTCAGACGGCAGCATTGTCGGGTCGCAGGGCAATAGTTATATCCCTTCTCAGACGGCTTCGGTGTTTCCGCAGTGTATTTCAAACATTCAGATGGCTCTGTGCACTATGGGACTTAACATCTGAGGTCATCAGTCCCCTAGATCTTAGAACTACTCAAAACTAACTAACCTAAGGACATCACACACATCCATGCCCGAGGCAGGATTTGAACCTGCGACCGTAGCGGTCACGCGGTTCCAAACTGAAGCGCCTATAACCACACGGCCACACCGGACGCCTTATTTCAAAAATTGGGAGAAGGTGATGCTTCGTAATCAGAAAATTGTTTGTAGTACAGGAATTCTCATGCAAGGGCGTGGATTCTAGGTTCAGTCATTCCAGTTTGTTGCTGGAGTGTTGCCAATTAATAAGTCTGCAGCGCTCAAATATCCGATTGTTGATGTTTAGTGAAGTAGACGCACTTAGCGAGGTTTGTTGTTGTTGTTGTTGTCTTCAGTCCTGAGACTGGTTTGATGCAGCTCTCCATGCTACTCTATCCTGTGCAAGCTGCTTCATCTCCCAGTACCTACTGCAACCTACATCCTTCTGAATCTGCTTAGTGTACTCATCTCTCGGTCTCCCTCTACGATTTTTACCCTCCACGCTGCCCTCCAATGCTAAATTTGTGATCCCTTGATGCCTCAAAACATGTCCTACCAACCGATCCCTTCTTCTAGTCAAGTTGTGCCACAAACTTCTCTTCTCCCCAATCCTATTCAATACCTCCTCATTAGTTACGTGATCTATCCACCTTATCTTCAGTATTCTTCTGTAGCACCACATTTCGAAAGCTTCTATTCTCTTCTTGTCCAAACTAGTTATCGTCCATGTTTCACTTCCATACATGGCTACACTCCAAACAAATACTTTCAGAAACGACTTCCTGATACATAAATCTATATTCGATGTTAACAAATTTCTCTTCTTCAGAAACGCTTTCCTTGCCATTGCCAGTCTACATTTTATATCCTCTCTACTTCGACCATCATCAGTTATTTTACTTCCTAAATAGCAAAACTCCTTTACTACTTTAAGTGTCTCATTTCCTAATCTAATTCCCTCAGCATCACCCGATTTAATTTGACTACATTCCATTATCCTTGTTTTGCTTTTGTTAATGTTCATCTTATATCCTCCTTTCAAGACACTGTCCATTCCGTTCAACTGCTCTTCCAAGTCCTTTGCTGTCTCTGACAGAATTACAATGTCATCGGCGAACCTCAAAGTTTTTACTTCGTCTCCATGAATTTTAATACCTATTCCAAATTTTTCTTTTGTTTCCTTTACTGCTTGCTCAATATACAGATTGAATAACATCGGGGAGAGGCTACAACCCTGTCTCACTCCCTTCCCAACCACTGCTTCCCTTTCTTGTCCCTCGACCCTTATAACTGCCATCTGGTTTCTGTACAAATTGTAAATAGCCTTTCGCTCCCTGTATTTTACCCCTGCTACCTTCAGAATTTGAAAGAGAGTATTCCAGTCAACATTGTCAAAAGCTTTCTCTAAGTCTACAAATGCTAGAAACGTAGGTTTGCCCTTTCTCAATCTTTCCTCTAAGATAAGTCGTAAGGTCAGTATTGCCTCACGTGTTCCAACATTTCGACGGAATCCAAACTGATCCTCCCCGAGGTCTGCATCTACCAGTTTTTCCATTCGTCTGTAAAGAATTCGCGTTAGTATTTTGCATCCGTGGCTTATTAAACTGATAGTTCGGTAATTTTCACATCTGTCAGCACCTGCTTTCTTTGGGATTGGAATTATTATATTCTTCTTGAAGTCTGAGGGTATTTCGCCTGTCTCATACATCTTGCTCACCAGCTGGTAGAGTTTTGTCAGGACTGGTTGTCCCAAGGCCGTCAGTAGTTCTAATGGAATGTTGTCTACTCCGGGGGCCTTGTTTCGACTCAGGTCTTTCAGTGCTCTGTCAAACTCTTCACGCAGTATCGTATCTCCCATTTCGTCTTCATCTACATCCTCTTCCATTTCCATAATATTGTCCTCAAGTACATCGCCCTTGTATAAACCTTCTATATACTCCTTCCACCTTTCTGCCTTCCCTTCTTTGCTTAGAACTGGGTTTCCATCTGAGCTCTTGATATTCATACACGTGGTTCTCTTCTCTCCAAAGGTCTCTTTAATTTTCCTGTAGGCAGTATCTATCTTACCCCTAGTGAGATAAGCTTCTACATCTTTACATTTGTCCTCTAGCCATCCCTGTTTAGCCATTTTGCACTTCCTGTCGATCTCATTTTTGAGACGTTTGTATTCCTTTTTGCCTGCTTCATTTACTGCATTTTTATATTTTCTCCTTTCATCAATTAAATTCAATATATCTTCTGTTACCCAAGGATTTCTAGCAGCCCTCGTCTTTGTACCTACTTTATCCTCTGCTGCCTTCACTACTACATCCCTCAGAGCTACCCATTCTTCTTCTACTGTATTTCTTTCCCCTATTCCTGTCAATTGTTCCCTTATGCTCTCTCTGAAACTCTGTACAACCTCTGGTTCTTTCAGTTTATCCAGGTCCCATCTCCTTAATTTCCCACATTTTTGCAGTTTCTTCAGTTTTAATCTACAGTTCATAAGCAATAGATTGTGGTCAGAGTCCACATCTGCCCCTGGAAATGTCTTACAACTTAAAACTTGGTTCCTAAATCTCTGTCTTACCATTATATAATCTATCTGATACCTTTTAGTATCTCCAGGGTTCTTCCACGTATACAACCTTCTTTCATGATTCTTAAACCAAGTGTTAGCTATGATTAAGTTGTGCTCTGTGCAAAATTCTACTAGGCGGCTTCCTCTTTCATTTCTTAGCCCCAATCCATATTCACCTACTATGTTTCCTTCTCTCCCTTTTCCTACACTCGAATTCCAGTCACCCATTACTATTAAATTTTCGTCTCCCTTCACTATCTGAATAATTTCTTGTATTTCATCGTACATTTCTTCAATTTCTTCATCATCTGCAGAGCTAGTTGGCATATAAACTTGTACTACTGTAGTAGGTGTGGGCTTCGTATCTATCTTGGCCACAATAATGCGTTCACTATGCTGTTTGTAGTAGCTTACCCGCATTCCTATTTTCCTGTTCATTATTAAACCTACTCCTGCATTACCCCTATTTGATTTTGTGTTTATAACCCTGTAGTCACCTGACCAGAAGTCTTGTTCCTCCTGCCACCGAACTTCACTAATTCCCACTATATCTAACTTTAACCTATCCATTTCCCTTTTTAAATTTTCTAACCTACCTGCCCGATTAAGGGATCTGACATTCCACGCTCCGATCCGTAGAACGCCAGTTTTCTTTCTCCTGATAACGACATCCTCCTGAGTAGTCCCCGCCCGGAGATCCGAATGGGGGACTATTTTACCTCCGGAATATTTTACCCAAGAGGATGCCATCATCATTTAATCATACAGTAAAGCTGCATGTCCTCGGGAAAAATTACGGCTGTAGTTTCCCCTTGCTTTCAGCCGTTCGCAGTACCAGCACAGCAAGGCCGTTTTGGTTAATGTTGCAAGGCCAGATCAGTCAATCATCCAGACTGTTGCCCCTGCAACTACTGAAAAGGCTGCTGCCCCTCTTCAGGAACCACACGTTTGTCTGGCTTCTCAACAGATACCCCTCCGTTGTGGTTGCACCTACGGTACGGCCATCTGTATCGCTGAGGCACGCAAGCCTCCCGACCAACGGCAAGGTCCATGGTTCATGGGGGGGAGGCGAGGTTTGTTAGATGATGCTAACTGCCATTTTTTTTTTTCATGAAATCTTGAAGTGTGTAGTTGCTGCTTGTGCCTTTCTTGTCTTCGATTATAGAATGCTATCCAGTTTTATTTGACAACGGCTTTGCCGCAGTGGATCCACCGGTTCCCGTGAGATCACCGAAGTTAACTGCTGTCGGGCATGGCCGGCGCTTGGATGGGTGACTATATAGGCCGCCATGCGCTGTTGCCATTTTTCGGGGTGCACAAAGCCTTGTGGTGCCAATTGAGGAGCTACTCGACCGAATAGTAGCGGCTTCGGTGAAGAATACCATCTTACGACTGGGAGAGCGGTGTGCTGACCCCACACCCCACCTATTCGCATCCTCTACCCAGGATGACACGGCGGTCGGATGGTCCCGGTAGGCCACTCGTGGCCTCAAGATGCAGTGCTTTTTTTATCCATTTTTATTTCTGCTGGAGAGAGGATAAGAACCAGTTCGAAGCTATGTTGTGGCTGTACTTTTTCCAGTCCAGTATTCAGATCTGAGGGTCTTCTCAAATTAATTGGAATGCTGCAGGACTTTAATTATTGGTTTATGAGTATTGACCGTTTTAACCATGACTCATGGGTCAAAGCGATACTGGTGACTCATACCATGTCTGTGCTACTCAGTACAGAGAATTAATGCGGGTGCGCAAGTAAACGTTTCAGAGTTAGCGTTCGGAGTAGATAGTTTCATAATAATTTGTCTCGCTCACAGCACATAGCCCAGTCTGCGTAGAATCTGGCTGCGGCCTTTCAGTAGGTCATATCCATTCATTAAACTTACAGAAATTTGTTGAAATACTAAAGAAAATGAAAACAGACCTAAAGGACGTAATGGTCAGTCTGAACGTTGTGTCACATTTTACGAGGGTTCCAGTACAAGACACGCTAGATCTTTTGCGTGAACAATTTCTAAGAGGAATCGTCAAGTTGTTCTGTCATGTTCTAATGACAACGTACTTCCTGTGCCGCGACGGATGTTATGAAATGGCAGATGCTACAGCGATAGTCTCACCGCTGTCTCCTGCAGTCGCAAATTTCTTCATGGAGCATTTTGTGGAGAGGGCGTCCGTTTTGCTTCTTAAGTTATATCTATGGCCCCTTTCTGATATGGCCTAAGGTGAGAATAAACTGCAGTAGTTCGTGGCTCACATGAACGGAGTCCATCCAAAATTAAATTTACCATCAAGATGGAGAAGAATGGCAACCTACCGTTTTTGGCTGCTTTAAATGAGCGGAACGCAGGAAGCCAGATCGATCATTCAGTGTACACGCCGGCCGCGGTGGTCTCGTGGTTCTAGGCGCGCAGTCTGGAACCGTGCGATTGCTACGGTCGCAGGTTCGAATCCTGCCTCGGGCATGGATGTGTGTAATGTCCTTAGGTTAGTTAGGTTTAAGTAGTTCTAAGTTCTAGGGGACTGATGACCACAGCAGTTGAGTCCCATAGTGCTCAGAGCCATTTGAAGCATTCAGTGTACAGGAAACCGACGCACACTCATCGACGTTTGAACGCAAATAGTTTTCACCAGCTTGTACAGAAGAAAGCGGTCCTGAAGTGTTAACACACAGAGCAAAAGTTATCCTTACAGTAACCATCTACATTCTGAACTGCAGCAACTGAGACACGTGTTCAGAGAGAATTGTTATAGCAAATACTTTCCGGTGTTACCAAAGAAGGATGCCCTGCGAATCGGCAGAAGAAGCCAGCCCAGCCGCTTTCCTGCCATAGCAACGAGCAGCAAGTAAGGACGTGTACTCCAGAGGCATGGACTGAGATCAATGTTGCGGCCCGCACCCCAGGATACGAGATAGGCTGCGCCATGTCAAAGACGACATAGCTCCTCGTGTGCCCGGAGTTTATGGTGCCTCTTGCGAATGCACTCAGTTGCAGAGCTCAAGAGACATATTAAAGAAAGGGAACTTCGCAAGTAGGACATAGCTGAACATTGCCTGGAAAACGGACACAAAATAGAGTTTGAGTACACGCAACGCTTGGCTCATGCTTCATCATACTTGCATTGCCTTATAAAAGAGGTAGCTGAGATTAGAATTAACAGTTTTAACAGAGATCACACACACAGAATGGGGCGTGGGGAACGGCTTTGGACGTCGAAAGGAACGGCTGAGGCTGAACGCTTGTAGGGAGGCGGGAGCGGCAGTTTCAGACGTGGCTGCGGTACCTGACGTCACTCGTCCAGTGGCGGCCGGAGCTGCTATGAGCGGCCAACTCGCCTTCCTCTTACGCGTCAGTTCGGCCCTCTCTGACCGGTGCCGGCGGCCATAACCGTGGCTATATGAGAGGTAACGCCACGCAGCGCTGAGTATGAAAATCACTGGCTGTGCAGTGTGCAGTCTGTGCCTGGATAGCGTTGTTGTAATATTAGCTATTGTAGTGTAGGGCAGTTTTATGTGAACAGCGCGTAGCGTTGCGCAGTTGCAGGTAAGCCCTCAGCAGTGGTGGATGTGGGGAGTGAGATGGCGGACTTTTGAGAGCGGATGATCTGGACGTGTGTCCATCAGAGACAGTAAATTTGTAAGTCTGGGTGTCATGAACTGATATATATCTTATGACTTTTGAACACTGTTAACGGAAATACATTGTTTGTTCTTTATCAAAATCTTTCATTTGCTAACTATGCCTATCAGTAGTTAGTGACTTCAGTAGCTAGAAACTTTTATTTAGCTGGCACTAATGGTGCTCACTGTATTGCAGTAGTTCGAGTAACGACGATTTTTGTGAGGTAAGTGATTCATAAAAGGTGTAGGCTATTGCTACCCAGGGCCATTCTTTTGTAGGGATTATTAAAAGTCAGATTGCGTTGCGCTAAAAGTATTGTGTGTCAGTTTAGTGTTGATCAGAATAAGTAAAGAGAGTAATGTCTGAGTACGTTCAGTTTTGCTCAGCTGTTTGAAAAGCAAATAATGTAAGAGGTTTATCAGCACAGTCATTCATAAATTTTTCTAAGGGGACGTTTCAGCACCTCCGTCGGCTCCTGCGCAAGCCACTGGTCTTGCTGAACTGCTGTTTCACGATGACTGCTTCATCCCCCAACAGTGGAAGCTGGCCGGACTGACTGTGATCCCCATGCCCTCGCAGGATCCCACAGTCCCTACTAGAACACGCCTTCTGCAAACCAAGACAAAAGTTCTAAAATAATTGAGTCTCCACCGCATTAGGCAGCTTCTGGCGGCTGCTGGGACAATCAGTCCGGAACAATTCAGATTCACTTTCCACTTGTTGGCCGAACTCAAAGTTCTTTGTATCGCAGAACATGTCATCAAGGGCTTTAACTTCACCAATTCGACGTCAGCGGTTTTCCTGGAGCTGCAAAACCCGTACGACAAGATTTGGCAGGACAATCTCGTGTACAAAATGCTGACACAAACGACCATCCCAGACTCCTATACCAAGATCGTGGATGGTTTTCTCCACGACAGAACCTTCTTGGATACGTACCAAGGAAAACGCTCGAACTTACGTCACATGGCATTGTGTTGTCTCCCATCCTTTTTTAATATTTGTGTTAATGATAAGCCGGCCGGTGTGGCCTAGCGGTTTTAAGCGATTCAGTCTGGAACCGTGAGACCGCTACGGTCCCAGGTTCGAATTCTGCCTCGGGCATGGATGTGTGTGATGTCCTTAGGTTAAAGTAGTTCTAAGTTACAGGGAACTGATGACCGCAGAAGTTAAGTCCCATAGTGCTCAGGGGCATTTGAACCTTTTTTGTTAATGATAAGCCAGTCATCCCACACTGTCGCCTGGCGCAATTCACATAGGGTAAGGCACTCTATACGACTGGTCTCAACATGGACCAGCTCGTTGTTCGTTTGCAGAGGCAGGTGGACGCAACAGTCACCTGGTGTCGTTCAAAAAAGATTGTCGTCAATGCCTCCAAAACTACGGCGGTCTGTTTAACCAAATGGAACCAAATCCTCCACCACAACATGACTATTTCAGGGGTCTGACTCCCATGTTCCCTGTATACCAAATATCTAGGTGTCGAGATGGATAATAAACTGCTCTTCCATCGGCATGCCGAATACGTCATCCAAAATGACAGAAGCTGATAAATTCGTTGTATCCGGTCTTCAGCGGAAGTGAACTGTTCTCGGACACTAAGCCCTTCCCTCACCTATGGCTCCTCCATGTGGCCTACAATTAGTGCCTCCCGAATGCGTATCCTCCAGCGCGTGCAGAATAACTTGTTTCGGTGGACACTGCATGCTACTCCCCTTATAAGGGTTGTAACCTTCCACGAGGAAACAAACTCTAAAGATGTCCATGCGAGGGAAGGCGTGGCGTCCCTATGAAAAAGTGGATGTCCTGCGTGACAGTACTGGCTTAGAGCACATTGCGACCATGACTCCCCGACACTGGCACCGCCACATCCTGGGCGAATCAGATTCGGCCCATGGCTAACGGTAGTCTCTTACTACCGCTATTAATGTGTCAGTCTTGATACAACCAGTCAATTCGTGAAGTCCAAGCTACGACCATCAGTACCAGTACCTTAGTTGTATTCGCTCTTGCCAGCTACCTTGAACTTCCACCATAAGAGGGTGGTATGGGACCTGAAGTCTTACAGCCACACTTTCAACGTGCACCGCAAGGGAGTCATTGCATAGATACCATTGCAGTTATGTCGTTTCAGTGATGTCATAGTACGATAGTCCGCCTGCTTAGCTGGGTGGTAACGCGCTTGCCTCCCATTCACTGGGCCCGGGTTTGATTCTCGGCTGGGTTGGAGACTTTCTCCGCTCATAGACTGGGTATTGTGTTGTCCTCATCATCATTTCATCCTCATAATCGGCCGCAGGTTGCCCAATGTGGCGCTGACCGAAAAAGCCTTGCGCCTGGCGGCCGAACCCGCCAGGGACATTCCGGCCAACAATGCCATATGATCATTTCATTACTCATAGTACGATAGAAAAATTTTACCGCTACACCAAGACAGTAAGACCGACACCCACCCGGTGTCGCTGTGCCTCGACAAGTCAGTAGTTTTACTCCTGGCGATGATGAAGGAGATAGCCATCGAAACCTCGAGATTTTTATTCGAACTGACGCAGCGTGAAAACCGAGCGGATTTTATTCTTGGAGTTCAGTTATTTACACGTCGACGTTCCTCCGCACCACTCTCGGCTGTTGCTCATTCAGCTGCATGTTGGACTCCAGCTGAGTCAGGTCAGCAGCTGCGTGCCCTGGAGAAGACGTCAGCGACCGCGGCGGCGCGGCGGACGGCCTGCGAGCAGGCGCCGCCGTTTCGGCCTGGCTGCCGGAGTTTACTCGGTCCCAATCCGAATTCAACGATGATCCTTGATGACTCATCCGTGATGTATCTGGTATCTGTAGTGTGTGTATCTCCTCCCTACCCCTGGTCGTTTCAGCACCCGAAGACGGCTGATGTTGAGTAGGGACGTGGACCCCAAGGAGCCCTAATACTTGGGTTCGCGTTGAAATCCGGCTTTGGTAGCACTCCGCTATATGGCGTTCTCAAAAGACAGTCTGTTTCTCTATCAGTAGATGGAAGGCCGCGAGCGGCACGAAGTTCATCCGGTGAAGGCCATCATCTCGAGCACATCTTCGGGTAGTTCATAGTCTGTTCTGGAGCATCTAAGACATAGATTCACTACATTATCGCGATCATGGAATCTGTTACTATTAATGTGAATGCCATCGATCCCAGTGATCAACTCATGAAGAGATCTGGAGAGCTGCAGTATTTTGAGGAAGCTAGGGTAGGCTACGACGTGACTCCGATCATAATGACCGAATGTGTCCTCCTTAGTCTACTGTAATCACTTGACAGGCTGTTAATGCTTTTTCTGTCCCTCGCTATGTGCTCTTATGAAACAGATACAGTTTATTGTCACATGTCTTACAAGCTAACGAAAACCCTTGTCTCGATATCCGTGGTTTTTCCGTTGCAATCCCCTTTCTGCTCAATGCGTATCCTTACTCGATAGACAGCGTAGTCAACATGACCCACTTGTAACGTCCTGGCTTGCTTCTCCTTTCCACTTAAATCTCTGACACATTAATTTGCCTGTGCAATGTGAGTAGGTTTTAATAAAAAATATTCTGATTTTAAGCCCTTACTATTCTGTGCCTCAACAGAACTTCCCTAAGAGCTTGCGTAAGCTCACTTGCGGAGCCGCCGTTTGAATTCTAACTTTGCTTTGCGCTCTCTCAGACTCTGACGGCGTTTCGAGTGCATCTGCCTAGAAGTTTTACGATTTTCAGTAGTGTATGCTGATCGAATGTATGCGTTTTTGATGTGTTAGAAACAGTCGGGATTTGTAATTGTTGCTTGACGAAGAGGCGGGACTTGTATTTATTTATGTTATCCACAGTTGGAATCTATATTTATTTATGCTTCAGGCACTGATTTACTTTAAGAAGCAGACATAACAGACTTACCACAGACTTTTTATAATGTTGTCCGCACTAAGTGGGGCTTCACGAATCATTGCAACGACTTTACTACTCTTTTACTTTGCTAATACTACCGAGTTAGTACCCAATTCAGCGCCACAGTATGCCGCAGTGAATAGTACTTATATTTGCTTATATAACCTCTCAGTTCCCTTATAACCAAAACTGTCAAGAAACTGGATGCAAGCTGTTCTATTTATTGAACTGGCAGCGAGGAATGCTATCTCCTTCGACTTTTCCTTAGATAACGAATAGCCGTAATTATTAAATGTGATTGCATTTTAGTTCAAGAGGCGATGTCAGAGCCGTACTTCATGTACGTTTTATCTTCCCAATGCGATCATTCATTTCACAAAGACATCAAAAGGTGCCAACTTTACTTTATTTCACGTCGACTATGTAAGACAATATTCTCATTGAAAACAAAAGATCTGTTTAGGTGTTTCCGTCGTTTTGCTGACAGTTCGTTGTAGCTAATTTATTATCAAGTAATACTCACATGAATTTAACACTATCAAACGTTTGTTATTAGCGTCTCCTCATAACTTATACATATGTTTGTTGCAAATCTTTCGCAGGATCTGAATTGAATCTAGGGAAATAATTCAAAGTGTAATCACAATAAATTTGGTAGGAATCATTTATTCATATCTTTCTGAAACTAGAAAAATTGTATTTCTTGTTATCAGAATATTTTTTACATCTGAAAAGGAAATAAGTCATCTGGGGACGACGCTACCGAAACCCTGTGTGACCCACCGAGCGAGGTGGCGCAGGGGTTAGCACACTGGACTCGCATTCTGGAGGACGATGGTTCAATCCCGCGTCCAGCCATCCTGATTTACGTTTTCCGTGATTTCCTTATTTCGCTCTAGGCAAATGCCGGGATGGTTCCTTTGAAAGGGCACGGCCGACTTCCTTCCCTAATCCGATGAGACCGATGACCTCGCTGTCTGGTCTCCTCCCCCAAACAACCCAACCCCTTGTGTGACACCATATTTAACAGCTAAATGCAGAACATTGCCCTGCTGCGGCTCTAAATTTCTCTTATGAAGCTTTTTACTGTGCAATCATAAAATTATAATTTAATTAAACGAATTTTGTGATTAACGTAGTCAACTCATTTCGACAGATGACAGTATGTATTTGTAATTTGTCTTTACTTGTAAATAGCTTTTCAATATCATAACACTATAGAAGTTTAAAACTGTAACTTCGACAGTATGTTATATGCTGACAGATGACTAACAAACCACTTTTACCGTCTGTAAAATGTTTAAAAATGCTGGCAGAAGTGAAATTGACCGAATGTTTGATAATATTTCTGTCTCCTTATACAGTGATTTAACTACTGCTATCTCCGCCAATAAGGATATATTGCACTGAGAAGTAATTAATTACTAACATAAAATTTAACTAAATTCGTAAGAAATATTTTAAATAATTCAGAATTAAAACTGTTTATATTTTATCATAACGACAATACAAATTATGTTGATTACCATCATTATTTCGAAAAGTTACGGAATATCAACAGTTCTTCGCCAATTATTATGCATCTTAGCAGGTTTTCTGTGCAACTATTTCAGTGACTAACCTGACTGATTGGTTACATGACACTGCTGGGGACATGTAACGTGGGGGAAGGGATAAAAATCGAACAGTCAATTCCGTACACGTAAAAGCACAAGAAGTCACGATGGATATATTTAATGAAGTAATTACATCAACTGTTTCTGTATTTCTGCATTTCAAGTACCCATTCAAACAACATAGTTTTGCTGAGATTTCCGTATATAGCTTGTGACAAATGCCAAGACGGTTCCATTCAAGTTGAGAGTGAAATTGCTTTCCCGTTCCAGTCTGTCATTAGTTTATGAACAGTCTGTAATTAATTTCTTCTTTTTTGACTGAAATGTTTCCAGTCACTTCACTCCTTAAGAAATTGTGCAGAATTTTAAAATTAGAACTAAAATTCAATGCAGCCATTTTCCGCTGGTCATACATAACCTGAACATGTTCATTGTTTGTCTCTTTCCAGCCAAACTGAAGACAAAAAAAGTCCTTCCGAAACTAGTGTTTCAGCTGCTACCTTCTGATAGGGGTTGCGACAGCGATAAAAGCGTTATGAGTGTGAAGGGAGATAACAATTGTTTCCGAAAATATAATGACTAGTAAATTTCGTTTCTGGTATTTCTTCTGTTGTCCAAATATTCACCTGCGCCTTGCGCTTCTTACCAGTGGCCGAAAGCGACGATTTACTGACACCAAACAAGGCGCTCTCACGTAATATTACTTTTGATGTAAGGCAAAACCCTATCTGTTCCCAGTATTGTATAGGTCTAACAAGTAAAGCTCCTCTGTGTTCTTTTCAGACCCTTCTGTTCCGCTTAGGAAAGGTTAAGAGTTTTCTCGGTATCTCTGCGTACATGGCCACCCACTTTTCCGATACAAGGGCGGTGCTTTTGTTTTGTTTTATTTTGTTGTTTTGTGTTTTTTCCTCGCTCTGCTGCATCGATCGCAGTCTATATCGCCGCGTGTGTATAAAAAACCAATGCCGTTGCTTTGATACCCCGTCACCTTATTTACTTTGCTTAAGGACCGATCTCAAAATAAATATTCAGCAAGTTTGCAGAAGAAAGGATCCGCTTGTATTTCCGATGGAATGTTTTCATCTGCAAAATTGGAAAATAAATATCCGTTATTAACACGTAAATTGCACAGTTTGCAGGAGTTGGCGTCACTCTGAAGCTGATACTACATTCTGCCACAGTAGTCTGCTAAAATGCCCAACAGTATATGTGTAGTATCATTTGTAAAAATAATCAGTCGAATATTTAGAAAATACCGTACATTGTGGAGAAGAAACTCAGTCTAAGAAAACTTATGGACTTGAATCGGTTTCTGAGTCAGTTTTTGTTTGCGGAGCAATACACGTACGCAGACATACCTTTTCATTGCTACAGGTCTGTTACATAGGGAGGCTACTTCATAACTGAGGACAATTCCAAAAGGCTACAGTTAACAGATTGAAGAATACTAACAGTGGCATACGGTAAAAGGATGAAAGTTGTGTGTACACCTTAAAAGACCTGTAGTTTGTCTGACCTAAAAATATTCAGTAGGTGACCTCTACATGTCTCAATGCGTACGTGAACATTGGTGATCACCAAATAACTGTATACATTTATATTTTGAGGTCATCACCCCCTTGCAACATTATGCTTACGCAAATCATAACACGTGGGCCACATAAAGAAGCTTGATGGACAATGTTGTTGAGTGCATTGGGTGTTTGCACGTGCCGCCATTTGAGGTTACGTGGTTGGTTTGTGGAATTGAAGGGACCAGACTGCTACGGTCATTGCTGTGAGGTTACGTCCAGCTTTGCAGATACATGATGGTTTTGGTGGTCCACATGTAATGGCGATGGGAAGCATAACGTTGCTTGGGCATCCAGACCCTACTGCTTGTGAGTCTTCTCTGGTGTGTTTAAATGGTTCAGATGGCTCTGAGCGCTATGGGACTTAACTTCTGAGGTCATCAGTCCCCTTGGACTTACAACTACCTAAACTTAACTAACCTAAGGACATCACACACATCCATGCCCGAGGCAGGATTAGAACCTGCGACCGTAGCAGTCGCGCGGTTCCGGACTGAGCGCCTTAACCGCGAGACCACCGCGGCCGGCCATGCTTTAAGGAGACATGCACCACCAAACATCCAACAGTCGTCTGTCGCGTTGGTGGAGGGAGAACGGCTCACTAGGCTTGTGGCCAGCATGGGAGCACGCTGCACAGCGTGCATCCCCGTCCATACGTACCGCCTTTTGCCATGTCCGGGGACCATCGCAAGTTACTCTGACTACATAGTACTTACTGTCTATCAATAAAAGTGTCATTTCTGGTTGTCTCACTTCGCATTTCTGTTATTACTTTTTGCCACCTAGTGTAGGACCATGCTATAGATGGTACAAGTTTCATCGACACGCCTGCCAGTGACACATCATGGTGAAAGTTGCGTTCGTCCTTAAATTCTCCGCACATAAAAACCAGATGTCTGTCCTAAAAGTCGTCAAGTAGATTTTCTCTCGGTACATAGTTCCCGATTCCTTCTTGCAGTGTGTAGCTGCAGCCAGTCCAAATAAACACCTCTCATAACGTCTTTCATGCAAATCCCAGTGTCATCGCAGGACGACGGTTTGTTTCCTGTTGCAACCAAAATGATTTTTAAAGCGGAATTTTTCGTGCATATTCGATAGAGCGGCTCCATATTAGTCTAGTGCAATATTCGGTTAATAGCTACATATTAACAGACAGAGCAAGGCCTTTGTTCACCACTTCCTCATGGACCGACTTACCCCGTCTCCTGGACGGCCCTGGCCCGCGCTGGTTGCTACCGCCGTGCGACACCGCTGCTGGTCCGTTGGCTATACTCGGTGTCTTACCGTCACTGTTAATACACTCCTGGAAATTGAAATAAGAACACCGTGAATTCATTGTCCCAGGAAGGGGAAACTTTATTGACACATTTCTGGGGTCAGATACATCACATGATCACACTGACAGAACCACATGCACATAGACACAGGCAACAGAGCATGCACAATGTCGGCACTACTACAGTGTATATCCACCTTTCGCAGCAATGCAGGCTGCTATTCTCCCATGGAGACGATAGTAGAGATGCTGGATGTAGTCCTGTGGAACGGCTTGCCATGCCATTTCCACCTGGCGCCTCAGTTGGACCAGCGTTCGTGCTGGACGTGCAGACCGCGTGAGACGACGCTTCATCCAGTCCCAAACATGCCAAATGGGGGACAGATCCGGAGATCTTGCTGGCCAGGGTAGTTGACTTACACCTTCTAGAGCACGTTGGGTGGCACGGGATACATGCGGACGTGCATTGTCCTCTTGGAACAGCAAGTTCCCTTGTCGGTCTAGGAATGGTAGAACGATGGGTTCGATGACGGTTTGGATGTACCGTGCACTATTCAGTGTCCCCTCAACGATCACCATCATTGGCACCAAGGCAGAAGCGACTCTCATTGCTGAAGACGACACGTCTCCATTCGTCCCTCCATTCACGCCTGTCGCGACACCACTGGAGGCAGGCTGCACGATGTTGGGGCGTGAGCGGAAGACGGCCTAACGGTGTGCGGGACCTTAGCCCAGCTTCTTGGAGACGGTTGCGAATGGTCCTCGCCGATACCCCAGGAGCAACAGTGTCCCTAATTTGCTGGGAAGTGGCGGTGTGGTCCCCTACGGCACTGCGTAGGATCCTACGGTCTTGGCGTGCATCCGTGCGTCGCTGCGGTCCGGTCCCAGGTCGACGGGCACGTGCACCTTCCGCCGACCACTGGCGACAACATCGATGTACTGTGGAGACCTCACGCCCCACGTGTTGAGCAATTCGGCGGTACGTCCACCCGGCCTCCCGCATGCCCACTATACGCCCTCGCTCAAAGTCCGCCAACTGCACATACGGTTCACGTCCACGCTGTCGCGGCATGCTACCAGTGTTAAAGACTGCGATGGAGCTCCGTATGCCACGGCAAACTGGCTGACACTGACGGCGTCGGTGCACAAATGCTGCGCAGCTAGCGCCATTCGACGGCCAACACCGCGGTTCCTGGTGTGTCCGCTGTGCCGTGCTTGTGATCATTGCATCTACAGCCCTCTCGCAGTGTCCGGAGCAAGTATGGTGGGTCTGACACACCGGTGCCAATGTGTTCTTTTTTCCATTTCCAGGAGTGTACATGAAACTTCCTGGCAGATTAAAACTGTGTGCCTGACCGAGACTCGAACTCGAGACCTTTGCCTTTCGTGGGCAAGTGCTCTACCATCTGAGCTACCGAAGCACGACTCACGGCCGGTCCTCACAGCTTTACTTCTGCCAGTATCTGTTTACATCATAAGTTTCATGTCAGCGCACACTCCACTGTAGAGTGAAAATCTCATTCTGGAAACATCCCCCAGGCGGTGGTTAAGCCATGTCTCCGCAGTATCTTTCTTTCAGGAGCGCTAGTTCTGCAAGGTTCGCAGGAGAGCTTCTGTAAAGTTTGGAAGGTAGGAGACTAGATACTGGCAGAAGTAAAGCTGTGAGAACCGAGCGGGAGTCGTGCTTCGGTAGCTCAGATGGTGAGTCTGGCTTTAGCTGTCGCAGCGGTCGCACGCTCCTCAAGTTTGCTCCGTGAACGTTCAGTGTTTACACCAGTGTTTTCGTGTTTCGTGATCGTTTTTGCACGTGAATTAAGCGTCATCAATTGAGAATTTGGTCTTGGTTCGTGTAGTGCCGTTGGGATTTCGGCGTTGTCCGAGAATTCTTCGCTGCAGAACACCATGGCAAACTCCGTGAGAAAAAACATCGTGATTTTCACCTTCGACAAGTACACCCGTCGAGTACAGTCCTCTGCACTTGAAATACACCACCGGATTACCGAGGTAATGGCCTTCATTCTGAATCTGTTCATACCATGCAGCTAGACGCTGAAGAATACCGCATTTTTGTAAATTTTAACGATTCCGTGAGTGTAGACCGCTTTCTGGCAAAATTTGGTTATGAAACGGAATTTATACACCGTGGTGGTACTAAAAGTACTGTCAAACTCCGTAATTCCGAGTCTGTAACTAGGAATGTTAGGGTTTTGAATATTCCCATAGAAGTAGACAACTCGAAAATTAAAGATGTCCTTTCAAAGTATGGGGTTGTCAGGCAAATAGTCAACGAAAGGTGGGCTTCGCATTACAAGCTGCAGTGCTTTAACGGCATTCGCTCCGTGGAGATGGAAGTGAAGGCAATCATTCCCCCTCTCATCTTTGTTGACGGGCACAAGGCGCATGTTATGTACTCGGCGCAAACTCCTACATGTCATGTATGTAACGAGTCTGTTCACCTCCGTCAGGACTGCCGTCGCCGTGTTTTTGTACTGACAAATAACATTACGCAACGCCGGAAATTAACACTCAAGCATTTGTTGCCAGCCAGTAATACAACAGAGCAGGCGGCTGTCGTGGATCCTGTTACTACCTCTGAAAATGTTGCACTTAATGTTAATGACTTTCCGTCTTTAAAACCTGCATTAACTGCTGAAATTCCGTCCCGTGACAGCGAGATTCCAACTAAAAAGCGTCCTCTAGAGGACACTGATAAAATGTTGCTGAGGACTCTTCCTGTGAAACACCCGTTGCCAGGAGGCCGAAGCCCAGTCATGAAAATCTGTTGGAAGTGGAAAAAGGAGATGGAATGCAGGTCGATGTGGCTCCCACTTCCGCACAAGGACTTACACAGCCACGAACACATAGTGACGCATCTGGTAGTGACCTTTCACGGAAATGTGACCCTGAGGTCACACCTGCAATAACCGCATCAAGTGCACAGCCCATACAGTGCGAACAGTACGAGGAAGTACCAAGTAAAAACCTGCTGACTCCGAAGCGCAACGCCGCGCCGAAGGAGGAAATAAACAAGCATCACCGCCTCGCCAGCAAGACAACACAACAGACACCACGCCGGAACCAAATACTGACGACTCGGAAGCCACGACCGTTGCCCCAAACAGCCACCGCCGGCGGCAGCGACCGACACCGAGTCTTTCTGTCACGCGCCATCAAGCGAAAGCCACACCAGAGAAGAAAGCCATCAAGAAAAAGAATATTAAACATGAAGTCATCAGGGCCGACACTGACGAGGAGAAAGAGAAGGGCCACAGTGAATTACAGCAATGCATTTTCAGGATTTCAGGATACTTTTCTTCTCAAGCTCTTTGTTTCAAAGCAGTGCAAATTTTTCTAGGAAGTTAGTACATGAAATGGGCACACAACGTGTGAAGATCGTGCCTTGTAGGGAATCACGTTGCTGCTATAATCATACCGATCCTTATCCCAAATAGCTTCTTATGGTATATCCGTGATGCATGCTTATTGCATTACTACTATTAACATTAATAAAATACAGCCACCCTTAAATTGGCAGCACTAAAAGAATTCTTGTACCAGTCTGGGGCAGATATCGCGTTGTTACAAGAAGTTGCGATAACGGAATTTCGGATTCCAGGCTTTTTTGAAATTGTTAATGTTTCTACGGAAGCCAATATCGGTACAGCCATTGTTATAAGGGAAGGCATTCCGGTGACTGAAATCGAGCGACTAGAATCAGGAAGAGCCATAGGCATAAAAATTTTCGATGTGACAGTGCTTAACCTTTGCGCCCCAACAGGAAATTCCCACAAGTTGGATCGTGCGAAGTTTTTTCAAGATGAACTGATCTACTTATTGAGGAAAAATCAGTGTTCTCTTATACTAGGTGGAGATTTTAATTGTGTTTTAAACCAGAAAGATCAACAACCCAACTTCAACTACTCAATTAAAAAAACTTCAACTACACAGTTAAAAAAATTAGTAAGTGTCCTACACCTTACGGATGTGTGGGAACTTCAGCACCCGACGTCAGTCGGGTTCACGTATATAACCAGCCACTCCCGCAGCAGACTAGATAGAATTTACGTGTCACCAAATTTGCAAAATTATTTATTAAACGTTGAAACTATTCCCGTGTATTTTAGCGATCACAGTACACTTTTAACTTGCTTTAATTTAAGTGTACAGCCAACCCGTCGATTCAGAGGCCAATGGAATTTAAATATTTCTGTTTTAACTGACGAAGAACTGGAACAGGAAATACGAGTAGCGTGGACTACGTGCCTCCGCACAGTAGACAAGCACCCGGCAGTCATTAACTGGTGGACTAGGAGGGCTAAACCGAGGCTGCGGAAAGTTGTCATGCAGTATAGTGCAGTGAGGCACAGGGAGTTGAGGAAAACAATAGAGTTTTGTTATAAAGTTTTAAGAGACTTTTATCAACAGGCCCATGCTGACGTAATTCTTCTGAATGACATCGAAAAAAATAAAAGCCAAGTTATCAAGCATTAAACGGCAACAGATGGAGGGACTAAAAATTAAATCGAAAGCCACATCAGTCGTAGCAGATGAAACAGCTTCTATCACTTGGTGCGGCATGCTAAACACAGACGTCTAACTTTAATTAATAAATTGTCGGGAACAGACAACGCTGACATCGTGTCACCTATTACAAAAGATGAAGTGCATGAGGCAGTGCGTAACTCACCTCTCAAAAAATCTCCGGGACTTGATGGCCTCCCTGTGGAGTTTTATGCCCGCTACTGGTCTATAATTGGGGACAAGATCACTTCCATGGCAAATGAGGTCCTGAACGGAAAACCGGTCTCTACAGAGTTGAAGGAAAGTAAAATAGTACTGATTCCTAAGAGTAAAGGCAAAACCAACTTAAACAATTTTCGGCCTCTTACAAAAGAGTCTCTGCCTTTTCCAACAAAATATTGAGTCATCCTCAATCTTGTTCTCCGACCAGAACGATATTCGAAAGTCTATCTGCATACAGAGACGTCATTGCAATTACCTCAGTGACAAGTATAAAATGTGCGTTAATCTTTATAAATTTCAATAAAGCTTTTGGCCGCGTTAGTCATAGATACCTCTTTGCGACGCTGTCAAGAATGGCTTTCCACTCCCAGATTGTGAACATGCTAAGGAATATTACAACAGGTATAAATGCGAAAATAGCAATCAATGGCCAAACATCTAAACCTATACAGATAAGGCGAGGGGTTCCACAGGGCAGTCCCTTATCTATATTTTCATATTCCGTATGTTTAGAGCCCTTCCTCCGCACTGTCCACGCAAGATAAACAGACATAACATTGAGTGGTGAGAAAATTGTCATACGAGCTTACGCTGATGACGTGGGCGTTGTAATAAGGAATAAGGAAGAGGCTGTTACACTGGAGAGAGAAATCTAAAGGTATTGTCTAGCGTCGGGAGCGACAGTAAATGAAAACAAAAGTCAAATATTGAATCTACGGGGCCTAGATCACTTTCGACTGGCATGGACAAAACAAGACAACAAACATAAAACTTAGGGAATAACCTTAATGGCATGTCCGATGAGGATGGCTGCTGTTAACTGGACGGAAACCAGGAGGGAAGTTCATGGTGCTGTAATGGAGAACATCCATCGAACTATGTACCTGTTCCAAAAAGTCAGATTTATCAACGCCTGCGTTTTGTCTAAAGCGTATTTCGCTGCGCAGGTATTTCCAACCCCTAAACTAGTAGCGACAGAGATCATGTATACTGTTACCAATTATTTATGGCGAGGAGACATATTCAGGGTTGGTGCGACTACCGTTATACTGGATGTCAGAAACGGGGGCCTCGGTTTGGTGGATATTCGCAATAAAGCGTCTGCTCTGTTCCTCAAACGGACTTTCCATATACTCAATGTATAACCGCAAAGCTCTTTGAGGGTGTGACACCGCATAGCCTATAATCACCGATTGATGTGCGAAGGATAATTGCCCATCTGCAGTATGTGAGGAACTTTTTCCTCGAAGCAATTTATCTTAGTGACGAAATCAGAAGCAACACACGTATCACAGCGCGCGACATCATCCTTGAAAGGAAGTTAAATGAGGGTAGAAACAAAATTGAAACGAAATTCCCAAATTGTGACTGGAAAGCTGTATGGCGGAACATCAACTATGCCAGGCTATCTACAGATGCCATTTCCGCATGATACAAAACAGTTAATAATGTCACCACACCAACGAGAGACTATATGGGATCGGTTTAAACCAGACACACCTTTGTGGAAAATGAAATCTGGTGGATACACTCAGCCACAGATTCACCTGTGGTGGCAATGTGCATAACTGGAACTGGTTCAGGCAATAAATCGCCTTTCTCACCAGGTCCTCTACGGAATATATAACGCCATCGCTTCTCCTGAGAACAGACATTGAAACGTCCCCTTTGAACAATTAACATGACTGTGCTTAAACTGACACACCATATTTTTAGCGCAACGCAATCTGACTTTCAAAAATCCCTACCAAACAATGGCCCTGACTATTATTAACCTATACCTTTCACAAATCGCTTACCTCACAAAAATCTTGGTTATTCGAACTACTGCAATACAGCGAGCGCCACTATTGCCAGCTAACTAAAAGATTCAAACTACGGAAGGCACTAACTACTGGTAGGCATAGTTAGCAAATGAAAGATTTTAATAGAGAACAAACAATGTATTTACCTTAATATCATCAAAAGTCATAATGTATATAGCAGTTCATGACATCCAGTCAGACAAATTTCAAAACTCCCCCATCTCTCTCCCCACATCCACCACTTCTGGCGGCTCACCTTCAACTGCGCAACGCTACGCGCTGTTAACATCCAGCTGCCCAACACTACAATGGCAAGTATTACAACAATGCCAACCAGCCACTAACTGCACACAGCACAGCCAGTGATTTTCATGCAGAGCGCCATGTGGCGTTACCAAAAAAAAAGCTAAACAGCCTACTTACAACATGACATACTTTCTGAAATTAAAAATCAACGCCATTAGCTGGTTACTGGGAAAATATGTTAGTTATGTCATCCACACACTTGGGTCGGACACCAAGATAGAATTCCGCGTTTACATGAAGTGTGAATACGCAAAAATCAGCACGTGCCGCAACCACAAGAAGCACTATGGCAACATGCTGAAGATCATTTTTGAAAGAATGGGTGTTGGTTAAATATGTGTCTAACATCCATGTTGGTGTCTGTTTGTTATATATCGTGTCTCCCTACCACTTTCGCGCAACGACGCTCTGAGCATGTTTTTTAGGGAATTGACTAGTTCGAACCTGGGACCTGTTGCTGGTAAGGAGACGCCAGACCACACATGACATGTAGAATTCAGAAGAGTTCAGTGAGACTTGCGATGATATAACCAAATACTTAATGATTTCAGCGTCAGCTCCACTGCACTCCCTGTAAAACAACCTTAATACTAACTAAATTTAGTGGAAGGAGTTCAAAGCTTTCCTATTTTTAGTTGGCTGGTAAAATAACGTTGAAAAAGCAGTTAAGTTTACCATCCGAAATTTTATTCTACTCACAAAACATTGTTTATAAATTGCACTATTAATAACAGGAAGTGTTTTAATACAGGATGGTAAAAACCAACTGCGTTCAACAAAAATGTGAACGAATATTCCCTGAATGGGTTTTCAAGTTCTACAATGGATCGAAGGATGACCTATGCCATATCACATCTATAATCTAGGTTTAAATTAAGTTTCACAAGAGAGGAAACTATCAAAATGGTGTAGTGACCCTCAATTATCATTAATTACTTATCTAACTTGTCGTAAACTACAGTGGCTGATGTGGCTTCTCTTAATTCTATAACAGAGAAATCATCGCGTTTCAGATTTATACTTCAAGTGGCAAATGTGAACACCATGAGCTTTAATTGACGATCGACACTAGTATTACGCAAAACGGGGATGTAACAGATGAGACTTCTGCAGTTCTGAGCGAAGCCTTATGCGCTATGCGGCATCGCGTGCGTTCATAACCATGTCGGTGTTTAGGCAGCGTCAGGGCGGCGGGCAGCACAGCTCCGCTCACCTCGCAATCTCGGAACTAACTAACCTCTCCTAACTTCTCCTTACTACAATTTACCGAGGTTGGTTTTAAAAAAAAATCTGGTTGTGTTTTCATCTGACCAATCAGAGTCTCCATGTTAACCTTAAGCTCCGCCTACAAAAATTCTGTCTATCCAATGAGAAACGCTATACTTTTCGTAGTGGGGCAATGTTTTTAAAGTTTGCAACGTAACACAGACGTGAAAAAGTCTCACACTAAAACTTGCGGGTGGTGTGGCCCTAGTGGTTAGCTGCCGACGTGGGTGTCCAGTCCGTCCCTTATCGTAGGGCCTTCTAGCTTAACACGGTTCTGCTCGTTTCTCCCCTCGGAACTGCATCTGTCTCACAGTGGGAAGGTATGAAATGGATTTAGGCATACTCGTGTTAGTCTGTGGTATTCCATTTGCTCACTCGTTACTACTTTGCTTAATTTAATGTCACGATTTATTCGGAGCTATGTGACATACTACTGGATTTTCTTATCATGTCAGGGTTTTCATGGAAGGTGTTCGATTTGCCTGACACCTTACATGTGGAACCACTACAACACCTTGAACGAGAACGAACGAACAGAAGAAAATTAAGTCACTTGGTTTCTTATTATTATTTACTATTACTTTGCTTCTGGAACTTTTTTTTCCAAAACATTTTGTTCAAAATTACTCGTGTTCTGCGTGATTCGAGAAGAATTGTTAAGTTTTTTTGTCAGTGTTTTTCAGTTTCTACTCAGAGAGGAGGTTTCTTTGTCTTTCTTACATCGGAGAATGGGAATATTGTGTTAAGATTTCTGCGCACTTAGTGCTGTGACCCAACAGAGAACATGAAAAAGGGGTGGGAGAGGTTTGGGCCTCGACGCACCGGCAGTGCCGTGAAGAGACCCCACTGCTAGTGCGGCGTGTACCATGCCCTGACCATCCTAAATACACAAATAAATAAATAAAAAATAAAAATAAAATAAAAGTGGATAAAAAATTGGTTTGCTGGAAAAAGGATGGATAAAAAAGTGGATAGAGAAAAAACAAAAAAAGTAAAAAAATGATGGTAGAGCACTTACCCGCGAAAGGCAAAGGTCCCAAGTTCGAGTCTCGGTCGGGCACACAGTTTTAATCTGGCAGGAAGTTTCATATCAGCGCACATTCCGCTGCAGACTGAAAATCTCATTCTGGACTGTTAATACATGTCACTGAACCGAATATCGTACTAGACTGTATTGGGATCGCTCTAGCGGTTGGGGACGCAAAGTTACGCTTCAAAAATAATTTTGTTTGTAATTGGAAATCAGCCGACGCTTTCTGTAGACACTGGGCGTCGCGTGAAACATGTTAAAAGCGGTGGTTCGTTTCTGTTTTACAGGTTACTACTCTTTGTTGTAGGGATTGTGATTTTAGATATTTTGTCTAAACCAGCAAGGTAAAACAGGGGCCACTACTTCCACCACATCAAGTGGATTTAGTGCTCACGTACTCACACTGAGCCGTGAACACTTCCCAGTTTATCTGTGGGGAATAGTTGAACATTATTACTACTGTTATCGGTGCCATGCGTGCAATGGTCGTGCCAGGCGCGCCATATTGAATCTTTATCCGATCGTTAATGGCGCGAGATCTGCACGACCTTATAGCAACCGTTATAGTTCTGCATTATTCTGTGACACTAGGGGTGATTTCACGTAATGAAAGGGAGAATGTAAGATTAACGGACTCATTTATTAAACAATTGAGAATCGAATAATAATACAACCAAATGGGGTGGTGGGGCAAGAAAGATTCGATTTCAACAGCCTGCCCCAACGTACATTCATAACAATCCACGATAGCAGGAGAAAAGGAATTTTAGTATCGTTCGCCTCGTTATCAAATTGGATCCAATTCACTAAAGGAAGCGGTTGCAGGCAAGCAACGACCACCACCATGAATCAGCCAAAGATGAAGAAAGATGCTACTGTGCGTGAATCGCTAGGTAGACTCCCGTACTAAAGGAATAAAACCCGGGAGATGCGAAACTATTTACAATGACCTATCAGCTTTCCCATGGGCCGCAGGGCGCGAATCTACAGTGCACGTCGGCGTTCATGCTTACCTGGAAGCAGCACCTCCGGCCTCAGGCTCGGTCACAGTAGAACTACCCTACTGGCGCCTACCGGTGAAAGACTGGCGCGCACCTGAACTGGCCAATCAGAGCGCTGGAATTTCACAGGGTGGCGACCTCGCGACGTTAAAGCTACAATTTTGGTAAAGCAAGTTGGAGAACTGAGATCAGGAGAAACGTTGGCCACGACTGAATGTTCAAACGACACCACGTGCTACCTGGCGATCGGAAGAGGGATGGGAAACGGGAAGCCATAATGGCTGCTAGGAAGACTGCTGCTCTCGCCCATGAATAAAGAAAATTTCTAGCGCCAATTTCCTCTCACAGGTCAGTGTGAGACAAGCTGTAAAAATCGTCAAATAAATCAGGCAACCCACAGAAATTATCAATATTGCCTGAATTATGATTTTACCGAGTACCAGAATGCTGGGGTTAGAAATATTAAATACGAGCACTGAATGCTGAATGAAGTGCACGTCTTTCAATGTGTTCAGCAAGATTTGTTTGACTCCAGTTACACGTTGCAAAAACGTAACTGCAAATGTGTACCGAAACACCATATAAAATGCGCCTGAAGACTCTTAGGAGCATACAGGCTTGTTCATTTCTAGTGGCCGGGCCAAATACTTCACAAAATTAGCATTAAACGAAAAAATAAGAACAAATCTATTCCAGCGTGACGGGGGAAAACAGATGGCGCTATGGATGGCCCACTAGATGGTGCTGCCATAGGTCAGATTGATAGAAACTGCATTTTTTGAAAAAGGTACCCACATTTTTATTACGTATTCGTATAGTACGTAGATAAATATGAATGGGAAAATTTGTTTCGATTTGTGATGGATGACGCTGTAATATTCAAACACTTATAATATGCTGCACCCATGTACATGAACAGTTGGTAACAATGTGGTTTCTTAAATTGAAACACAAAAAGAATTTACGTTTGTACGTTATTCCTGTTGTTCCAATGTGATACATTTACTTTTATGACCTTATCAAAAATTATGGGAACGCTTGCTGCTACTGCGTAAGCAACTGTAATAACCTCATTAATGTAATAAATGCTCAAAATGATGTCCTTCAACTTGGGAAATACGCGTAACGAAGTTCCTCTCAACATCGAGTAGATCGCCTTCAGTTATTGTCGCACATGCATTGAAACTGCGCTGACGAATGTTTTCAGATGTTGTCGGTGGATCACGGTAACAAATATATTTCAGTTTTCCCCAAAGAAAGAAGTCCGGAGATGTAACGTCCGGTGAACGTGTATGTCACGGTATGGTGCTTCTACGACCAACGCACCTGTCATTAAATATTCTATTTAATACCACTTCAACTGCACATGTGCTATGTGCCAGACGTCCATCATGTTGCAAGTACATCGCCATTCTGTCATGAAGTAGAATCGGTAAAACATTAATTAAGATATCGGCATACATTACATTGCACCATTTCGATTGTCATCGATAAAATAAGGGCCAATATGACGTCCTTCCATAATGCCACACCATACATTAACCCGCCAGCGTCACTGACGTTCCAGTTGTAGCCATCGTGGATTTTCGGTTGCCCAATAGTGCACATTATGCCGCTTTACGTTACCTATGTTTGTGAATGATGCTTCGTCAGTAAATAGAACTCTTGATAAATACCTGTTATCAGGTCGTAAATTATTTTGTACCCAGTGTCAAAAACTTACACGACGTTTAAAATCATCGCCATGCAATTCCTGCTGCATAGAAATATAGTAAGGGTGAAATTTATGATGCTGTAGAATTTTCAGAACCGACGTTTTGAAATTCCCGATTCCCTCTCAGTTTTTCTCCTCCTGGTGTGCAGATTAGTCTCAACTGCAGCTAAAACGCTTATTTGGGCATCTCCATTTGTTGCAGTTCTTAGTTGCGTCTTCTTTGGCTGAACACCTCCGGTTTCTTTAAATATATTAACTATCCGACGAAGGGTCCGCACACTTGGATGCTGTCTGTCAGGGTAACGATCAACGTTCCCATCGCTAACTTAGTCGCATCTTAAGTGTAAAATCGACACTCCAGTTCCATACCTAAGTTAGCGGTGGGTGTTTGTGGGGCACTGCAATCCACTGTGTATACATCTGCTTGACAGTTGTGCTGTTTACAAAGTTAGTGGTGGCGTGATTTTCAATTCCGCATGTCGCACATCACTGCTATGCGTATATCTGTTTCCTTGTAAGGATATTCCCCATTAGTAAGTCTCATTTTATATGGGACTGATGTGGGCACAGTATAATTCCTGAACCGTGATCTGATGTGGGCAGTGGACGATATACATCTCTGGTAAGCTATATTGTGCATGTATCACACTGACCCACTGTTTTAAGGAAGTAGTTTTCCCGTTTTACGGATCGATACCACAGTTTATCGTAGAGAATCTTTCAAGAAGGACTTATGTCATACACTGGAAATATATGTCTTACATTGGAAAATTAACAGCACTGCATTCCACACGACTGATAGTTTGGAAACTGAAGTGACGTAACTTTATAGCCTGTTTCAAGCGCAAAACGTTGTAGCCATAGTAGTGTGTGTGTTTACGTTCTCTCTTACCAGTACCTTCCAGGTACTGATCCTAGACTCGAGAACAACACTGTATAGTTGATAGCATAGTTCGTATACGTGAACTGCTTCGAACTCCTGCTGCCTGGAGCTCCACCTTCCATAAAAATCTCCTCTTTCTTGTTGTTCTTAACCGTCTGCTATTACTTCACCACACTGTCAAATCTGTTACTATACACCGATAAGGGGTGCTAATCTCATCGACATGGGAGCATCTGGAGAAATCTTGTGATGCGTGAGGACTCGGATAGCTCCATTCATTCACAAGACATGGAGTGTACCAGTCTACTTCCGCTCAGCTGCAGATTAAATCGGTAACAGTGCTGCAGGTTGGGCTGGTCAAAGGCAGTGTTGAGGGCGGGGAGGGGGGGGGGGGGAGAAGGCATTTCAGTATATAGTTTTACCGTCAGATTGCGAGAATGCTCTGTGACTCCCATCCACATAGAGATAGATAGTAAATTACAGACTATGCTCGAGGTCCTAGAAATATGTAGAGCACTGTATGGTATACTTTGATGATGCATGTGTTCGACAATTAACAATGAATGGTCATATTGCACTGTCATCTATCTACATTCACAGTGATATTAGCAAAGCAGAGAGGGAGGATGACACTGATATTGGGAAACATGCTGTCGCATTATTGCTCGGTGTTGAAATTACTGTAAAATTGCTAAATTTGTTCGAGCTATCAACTGTGATGCTTATTATTAGAGTATATTGATAGTGTCTTTTCCACCCCAGCTGTTGGTTACAGTGTTGGTTACCACATAATGATTGACTGACATCACTTGTTTGAGTTGGGAAAAGAGTTTTGGCTTAGGGACAACACCTTCTGAGGGTGGATAGCAACGAAACAGTTATCCCATACATGACTGCAGTATGAGGAATCTATCGAAATGGAATGCAGAGCCATCATGTATTCTGTTACTGTGACAGATGAGTTAAACTGGAGAGGGCGTCAAGCACTTTGCTACAGCAGTTTGGAAACTCTCCATGACGCAGCCAAACTCTTCCAGTTTCTTTATGCTGTATGTGTCTTTTATTTAAAATCATCCAGTGTGTGCGGCGTGTTATGGTAGCCGCAGTAACAACATGATTTACACCATGCGACGTCTAGTTTTCTGCGAGGAGCAATGTCAATTTAGAACGTGATACAGAGCACGAAGTCGTGGCAGAAAAATAAAATGTATAGCACTGTACAAAGCATGTTACAGTAGAAAAAAGAATGTTTCAAACAACTACAATGGGTCACAGGGAACGTCTCTTGTGACTTACAATGAAGTCTGTGGGATACGGTCATCCTCCTACAGTACAGGTGATGATTTTTTAAACTGGCCTGTGTAGTGGAGTGGAGCTTATTTTATTTCTTTCAATCTTTATTTTGTCATGGGCATGTACTGATACAACTGACGCCCACGAAGTAAATACTATTGTATTACCGACAGTCATTCCTAAACGAAAGAAATGAATTTATATGAATCACACTACTGCGGCTAAAATGGCCAAAAATGAAATATTGACATTAAACGTTGTTGTTGTTGTGGTCTTCAGTCCTGAGACTGGTTTGATGCAGTTCTCCACGCTACTCTATCCTGTGCAAGCTTCTGAATCTGCTTATTGTATTCATCTCTTGGTCTCCCTCTATGATTTTTTTCCTCCACACTGCCCTCCAATGCTAAATTTGTGATCCCTTTCTGCCTCAGAACGTGTCCTACCAACCGATCCCTTCTTCTAGTCAAGTTGTGCCACAAAGTCCTATTCTCCCAAATTCTATTCAATACCTCCTCATTAGTTATGTGATCTACCCAACTAATCTTCAGTATTCTTCTGTAGCACCACATTTCGAAAGCTTCTATTCTCTTCTTGACCAAACTATTTATCGTCTGCGTTTCACTTCCATGCATGGCTACACTCCATACAAATAATTTCAGAAACGGCTTCCTGAAACTTAAATCTATATATAAATAATACATAAATCAGTCAATTCTGCTAAGAAACTTTTTTGATGGAGTGCTAGGAATTTCCCATCAAGTACGCCTTACGGGGCCTCCTCTCTGCTAGTGGGTTAACGTTTCTTGGTTTGGGCCACTTACTGCAAAAGTGTGCTCTTGAGTAATGCTTTCAAGTCATTCTGAAACTTGTTTTGCTTCCTATGACTACGTATTTGCATTGAGGTGTTAGTGGAAGAAGTTAGATACTTTTTAACAAATAGTGTCTATGAAGAATTAATACTGATTTCGGTAGGACGTTACTGAATTTATGACGCAAGTAATTTGTGTTACATGCTTTTAGACTTGGAAAACATTGGTTCCACTGGAACAGCTATCTGAAAGCAGCAATTAGAGAGTATTTATATATATTTGACGAGGGTAGTGCTGATTTTGCATTTAACTTTTGACGATGCCAATATGGCTGCAGTACATCAGGACTTTGTTTTTATAAAACAGATCTGATGATGGTCATTACAGACCGAAACCGGTAATTTGTTAACAAAACGTTTGTGACCATAGACATAAATTAAAGGAAACTTATTAAATTACGGAGTAATATTACTCTTGTAACTGTTTTGATTTGAAGTTGCTTACCTCTGCTGACGTCCACATTGCATCCAATCGCCGGTTTAAACGTTTTGGCAGGTCTGTGGTTTTACCGAGCGAAGTGGCGCAGTGGTTACCGCACTAGGATGACGACGGTTCAAACCGGCGTCCGCTCACCCACCTCTGAGTTTTCCGCGTTTTACCCTAAATCGCCCCAGGCAAATTCCGGGGTGTTTCCTTTGACACGGTACGGTCGGTTTCCTTTTCCATCCTTGACTCAAACCGAACATGCGCTCCGCGTCTAAAGACGTCGATGTCGACGGGACGCTAAACCCAATTATTCTTCCTTCTGTGGTTTACTCATCCAAACTGAATTATGAAGCTGTAATTCCAAGAATTTCATGTTGCCTGCATCTTCAAGTTCCATGTCGTAATTTGTGCTGCGTATGGTACGTGAAAGTCTTTTAAAGGTTATTAAATGTGTATATTGAGTCTTTCGAAAGTGTGAAGGCCCAGAATAAGCTACTAGTCACATATTAATGCCATGAAGATTTTATTAACACCGATTTATGAACTATAGTAATTGTATGTTCGTCACAATATTTCCATCCTCTGCAACAAAACAACGTTTTAAGCAATAAACACTCCCGAAATATTTGATGGGATTCTATGAAAGCGTCGAAACTGTGACGTAGCGAGTGCCCATCCTGTGTGGGCGAAAGGATGAGCTGCAAATATTACAATGCTGCCGACAATAATCGCTTATGTTACATAAGACAGCTGCACTGGCGTTACTAAAAGGGAAGCTGTTTAGGTCCCCTAACAAATCTTGACTGTTTGTAAAAGACAGCAGTATAATCCTTCTGGTTTCGAACTGCTTGCTGGCTGGAGCTTGAAGCCAAAGAGCGGAAACCTGCGTTGAACTTTTAAGCGGATTACGGCCAAATGTTGCTACCGAACCGCATAAAATTTTTATTACGTTTTGTTTTTAATTCGCGGTTCTGCCAATGAATAAGTAAACACAAGCCGATCCTATTTCATGCAGCTGTGTTTTCACTAACCCTTCGACATCCACCTGCATGTGAGAATTCAAATATTGATGACGTGTTCGTAAAGTCGGCTGTCCGACAATTCCAAATTAAGAGTAACGTGTAATTGTCCGTGGGGAATCAGAATAGCGCGAAATGTTCTCCACAGCTAATCTGTCCAACTGTGAGTGGATTTGGTATTTTACAATTAATTCACCACTTCTTTCATCCTATTCCCGTCGTGCTGGAGTACATTTAGCTGTATGCGGCAAATGATTTCCCACTTTTTTGCGGATGGTTCGGGGTTTTACCGTACCGAAGAGTAAATCGGAGAACAGTAAAAAATCTCGAATGATATTTTCCACTTCTTACTAGCTAAACGAAATCCTAGACAGTTCTCAAGGTTCGTTGACAGTCTGAACTCGTTGATAAACAGTAATATGAAAAGGATTTCTAGTTCAGTTGTGTGGGCTTCCTAGTGCAATGAGTAATGTGAGTCATAAGCTTAATATTTTTAGGATTTTAAACTGTTTGAAACGTTTTCTATTTACACATCTCTGTTACACGCATACAGAATATGTACTTGGTAACTCAGATTTTTCGATTGTGATGTGATACATCCATGGACATGAAAACTGCGGAAATGTTTGTAAGTAACGATCTGTAAAATATGGTGCTGCACTTAAGTGTTTGACCTCTCCGTTCTTGCAACTTCATTAGTAACCAAGATATAATCATGAACTTTTCGTTTTTTTAAAAAAGAAGGCCCTTATATTTCTTGTCGCCAGAATGCAAGATCTCGGTGAAACATATCCATTAATGTTACTCCTTTGTATATAAAACAAGTAATCACGGAAAAAAGTAAACAGGATTGAGGAACTTCTATGCTGTTATTGTGGCAGTTGACAGGCCCGCCACCAGAGATTCACGCCACTCTACAAGGGAACTTGCGTCACCGAAGCAGTACACACTACTCTCAACGGGAACATGTTGATGTCAAGACAAGAGATGTACCATTTTCTGTTAACGATTATTGGTCGACCTTCGCTTAATTTATGGTGCGTAACATCAAAATTCGTCAAGATCGGCAAAACTGTATGAATAACGTTTCTCAGCAGACACTCTCAAACTCGTCCCAGCTCCGTTCATCCCATGAAAACACTAAACGAGAGTGGAGATTCTGCCCCAAGAAAACGTAAACAAAGAAAGACTGCCACAAACGAAGCTGCAGAAGTAGCGGATCTTGCTGCTTCTTCAGTAGATCCGCGCTGTAGTCGTCGTCAATCACAAAGAGAGGTCACATAGATATCACCCATGGACATAAATGTCGCTCGTTTCACAGTTCTTCACATTTAGAGTTATTTTGTAGAGATTTTCAAGGTTGTTTTGAATATTGTCAATGGATTCTCCAGCAACGCAATACTGTTGTTGAGAAGATATTTTTAACCGATGAGAGCACGTTCACAGCTCAGAGAACTGTAAATTTGAGGAACGTGGACAAGTGCTCATAGAAAAAAAAAACGACGATAGGTCAGGTTTTCAACTAACGACAGTGGAGTTTGACTGTGTGGTGTGGCGTCATCGAACATCTGTTATTTCGTTGGTGGTACGTAGAACAGGAAAATGAAGGGAGATTTTGTTGTGTAAGTATTTTACCCCAGTTAGTGGAAAGTATGGCTCTTAGAAGTTAAGAAAGGGTGAAGTTCCAACTACATATCCTTCGCATAATGTTTCAATGGCAAGAGATGCGTTAAACTGTTTACTTCCAAACTGGTGGGTGGGAAGAGGCAGTTCTATTCAGTACATAATTACGTCTTCATGGTCTTTTGTTCGTGATTTTTCATTTTGTTTATTTGAAGTAGTACCTGTACTATAGTTTACTATTTTTTACCCCTGTGTAAATGACACGGCATACGGAAACACTGAAGAAATAATTTGATTTTCATTTAGAGGAATAAATTTTATTTCGCAAATTCTGACAATTTTTTCACAAACAAATCATCATTTGGGAGTATTTCCAAGCATATCTGTCTAATTGTTGACCACTGTGGGAGTTAAGAGTTAATTGCCTCATCTCAACGCCAGCTGAATCACTTTTCAGCGACATAACATTTTATTTCGTACGACACGTCTTTAAACGTTTGTAAAGTCTAAGGCACAAGTATTGTACGCTGCGTCTTGTGACTGCAGTGCAAGTGTTCTCGCTGAGTGGCACGAAGCTGCGGGTTCTGGGCCATTTAACAGCCGCAATAAAAGAATCACTGCACTATAAGAACCTGCACTCCGTGATTACTTGTTAGATATGCGGAAGTCACATCACTGAATTCCACTTATTCTGCAATTATACCGACGAGAAAGCATTCGTGAGCCATACGTAATTGCTCCTCAAGGTTAAAACCGATTGCACACGTCAAAAGTAATTTGAGGTGAGAAATAAGACAAAACATTTTTCCACTGGAAAAAACGACTTAGACGAAGGGCTCGGAGCCTCGGAAACGGCGGAGCTGTGTGGACCGTTCACGTGTTGCTGTCCTGAGCGTCTGTGGAAAGCGGTTGAAGGACGGTGAAACCACGAGCAGGCGACGAACTGTTGGCCGTCCGCGCCTCGTAAGAGAACGTGGGCGTAGGAGGATTGCCCTATACGCAAAGCAGGACAGGCCGGCCATGGCAGGTCGCTAACACCCAAATCTCCAGATGTCAGACACTCAGATCAGTACCAAACATTATGTGTCGATGAGTACCAACCAAAACACAAAGCCGACCGGAGTCGCCGAGCGGTTCTAGGCGCTGCAGTCCGGAACCGCGCGACCGTGACGGTCGCAAGTTCGAATCCTGCCTCGGGCATGGATGTGTGTGATGTCCTTAGGTTCGTTAGGTTTAAGCACTTCTAAGTTCTAGGGGACTGATGACCTCGGAAGTTAAGTCCCATAGTGTTCAGAGACATTTCTGAACCAAAACAGATTTAGTTCGTGCTGCGTGCTGCCGTACAGTAGAACATGCGTAAACGGTAATTAAAAGTATCATCAGAGCTACGGAGTACAGGAATAGCGTATCTATGAACCCCCTATGGAAACGTATCAGGTAGTTGTTGGTAGAGCCTAAAATCGACGTACGAAAGGTCCGGAGTCTGAGCCCCATTTATTGATTTTTTTTTGAATTTACGCATGAAATTTTTATATGGAAGATTATTTTTCTGGCATGTAAAAGACGTTTTGGAGATTTGTATCATTGTTCTTTTGGCAGTCTGCTCTCGCTTCGTTAGTTGAACGTAGCAAACATATAGCGTAAACTTGTACAGAGACCACATCTATCTATACAATTATTCTGTATAGTTTTGCTACATAAAAAAGGTCGATTTATTTCTCACCACAGATTACAAAATAATGCCACATATTACAAAACTTTCAGTAGTGCAGAACATACATATAAACTGTATCTTAGCCAGAATATAATTACAGTATTAACATTCTCATTCATGTATCACTTATTTTGTCTCTACCAATAATCATAATCTCCTCATGGCACGTAAATGCCAACTCAGCTACCAGATACATTGATGTTCTTTGCTCACAGGTACGGTTTTTCTATGGTCCACAGTTCTGATGTTTCTTTTAACTACTGTTTAAGCACCATCTACTCGACGACAGCACAAAGCGCGAACTAAATCGATGTTTTGGCTGATACTCAATCGACACACAACGTTTGGTAATGATCTGTCTGACATCGGGAGGTTTGGGTGTAAGATACACATCCTGGTTGATCATTAAGTAGGATTAAAATGAATCCCTGCTGATTCCTCGGCGTAGTAACATTTCGGTGTCCGGACAGTTGCCACGCCGGACATTTGCCGCGCCGGACATTTGCCACGGTTTTACCTGCTCCGAAAGGTTGGGTCCCTTGTCTCCCCCTCCTCCTCCTCACCCGCCCGCCCAGTTTGCTTTCGAAGTTCCTAACGTGACCATCAGTATGGAAGTCATTACAACGAACAAGGGCAGGCCTCCTGCTCATTAGAAAGCCTACGTGTATCTTAGAAGGAATCTAAAGAACGTGTTGTTACATGGATGTGCTTACGCCGAAAAGCGGATCATTGCAGGGGAAAGCTACTTTCGAGGAACGGAGAAGTGTTGAACGTATTAGAACATCTCTGTGGACCACCTGACGATGCGGCTCTGGAAGTGAGACATCAAGTGGAAAGGGCGAAGAGAAGGTCTCGAGAAGAAACTACACAGTTATCGGAGAAATACGCGGATGAAATAGCAAATCTACATAATAAAGTTTATGAATTTGTTACAGTGATGCCTAGTTCAGAATCTATGAAGTGAACCATGCCTCGTCGATGGAGTAAAGAGCGGGGGAACCAACAAGAGCCTAAGAACTCTTATGAAATTGATCTTCATGAAGATCTATTAAAAATGGGAGATGGTAGTAGTTTTCTTCTGGAAGACGATAGATTAGAGGTGAGAATAATGATTTTTAGTGGAAGCAAAGGAAAATAAAGTTTAAAAACATGTTCCCATTTTTTTTATGGATAGAACTTTTAAAGATATGCAGTAAGCAGTTTGCACACATCTTCACCATACAAGGAGACTTAGGAGGCCCGATTGAAGAAATAAGCATTCTTCCTATTGTATTTGCACTGCTCCCTAATAAGAAGAAAGACGCACATGTTCGTCTGTTTCGTCTGATAAAACAGGCAGTCTCTGAGTGGTGTCCTAAACAAGTAAAGGTGGACTTTGAGGCAACTGCGATATCGGCCATTCGTCAAGTTTTTCCCACAATTGAAATAAATCGATTCTATTTCCACATGAAGAAGAGTTTATGGAGACGAATTCGAGATCTCGGTCTAACTGAGGTGTACCGCTAGAACGAGGAATTAAGACTTCACGTCAACATGTGTGCAGTGCTGCCACTTGTAAAACCGGAGGACGTAAGCAATAGATGTATTCAGATTCATGCAGAAGCTCCTTATTACGGAAGGCTCTCTCAATGTTTGGACTACTTTTTGGATAACTGGGTAGAGAATGAGGATATCGCAATAGAGATGTGGGACTGTTACGGAAAAAGGCACTGAACGGCGAATGCTGTTGAAGCGTGGCACAACAAAATTAGTAGTATTATTGGAAACCCTCACCCTAGAATCAACTATTTGGTGGAGTGCTTGAAAAAGAAAGCAGATCTCACAAACTGCATGTACATGAAATTGGAAATGAATCTTGAAGGTAGGAAGAGGAAGAAGTAGTACTTGAAGCTGGACGACAGGATAGAGAGAATCATAAAGAAATATGGAGAGCCTGGCAACATTACGCCTTGCTTGAAAGCCATTGCCCATATCCAGAAACTGGACTAAAGTACGTTACAAATAATTTATTAAAAAACTATGAAGACCACTGACCTCGCAGATTGCTGAGATAAAATCATTAAAACAATGAAGCAGAATTTTCGGAACTAATATTAAATTGTAATTCTAAATAGAGTGTATATTAGTTCACCGTGTTTAGGCTGATTTTACACACATCAGAATGGTAAATGTTCATTTATCATTATGACGGTCCAAAGCCTGTACAAAGTGTTATGCGAATCAGCTTTTAATGTAAAAATTAAAAAGTGTTTCAAGCCTCACAAAAGTATCCCTATTGTTGTCTCGTTAAGATGACTTTATTATACCTTCCAATATTATGGCCATACTATTAAATAATTGTGAATTCTAAAATTATTTTCTGAAGCTTCAGAATCGCAACTATCTGCTAAAATATCATGGTTTGTTAAACTGATAGTATACGTTTTTCTAAAGGAAAATGGGAACTGAACCTTTGAATTGCACCTAAAGTTGACATCCCAAAACTGATCTGATCCTAAGGTTGACATTTTTAGCACCTCAAATATTTTTTATTTAAGTTAAACTGCAAACATTTATAGTAGACGTAAATCTACTTTAGTGCTTTTAGATATAGTCCTTTAAAAATTAAAATTTCTTACTAAATTGTTGCTTATCTTTAAACAGGTCAGCAAAAGCAAGGAGCTTACCACTGTAAATTAATTGCTACTAAAGAACATCAGAAACAAATGTATTAGACCTACTTTTCTTATACATGAGAGACTTTTTGAAAAGATATTTGATCGTTTCCTCTGTCACTGACAGTGTGTTTTCAGTTGCTTTGCAACACCAGGGATATCAACTTCTAAATAATGTTTGCAGCTACTCTCATTTCGAATTCTGAAATATTTACTTCGTCTTCTTTGGTGAAGCAATTTCGGAAAATGCATTTACTAACTCCACTTTAGTGGCACTGTCATAAGTAACATTACCGTCGCTGTCGCTGGTCTACTTAAAATGGGACCAGTATCTCGTTGGATTTTCCGCCACATTTCTAGAGCGAGTTTCGTTGTGGAAACTATTAAATGCATTGAAATCCGCACCAAATTTCGAGCCTCAGTAAAACTGCACCAATCTTGGAGATTTTGCGTTCGTCTAAGTTATACGTGCCTTTTCCGGTGCTCTTGCAACAGCTTTCTGTCGTGTTTTCTCTACCATGGGGGATGAGTTCCGTCTCTTATCAGTTTACTTGGTATGAATATCTCGAGTGCTGTTGATACTATTTCTTTGAACTTAAGCAACATATGGTCTTCACGTACATAGTTTGGAAGGATTGGAGACTGTCTCAAAGAAATACGTCTACGGAATTTTTAGCCGCTTTTATAAATAGATATATTTCGCGTTTAGTTTTCGTGAATTTCTTTGTTACGCCATTGAGCCTCGCTACGACTGCGTGTTCAATAATCCCTGTATCCGTCGTGATGCTCAGGATTATGTGTGGCTAAGAGCTGAAGTGTGCTTTCGTAACCATTTACAATTTGAATGGCCTCGTCAGCTAATTCTCAAAAATAATTTTTTTAAAGCATTTAGAAGAATTACGGAAGTTGTTTTCTATTTACAATAGGGTATGAAAATGTATTTTTGTCAACACACGAAGGTAGATTGAAGTCACTGCCATTATTGTATGAATAGGGTACCTATTTGTCATAAGACTCAAGTTTTCTTTTAACTGTTCAGCAACTGTTTCATCTAAGAACTATCTGCTTCAAAGTCGATTGTGAGCTTACATTATTTTTCCTTAAGTTGTCCTTCTTGTTTCTGTTGTAGTGCAGATAATTACAATTTCAGCTTTTCCCTCCAGAACCTAGGTTGCTTTGTCTCTGACCCTGTAAATACCGGAGCTAAACAATATAGAACAACAACGTACGTTACAAGCGTAACATTCTGCATTACTTCATTTCCTTATTTCTACCATTTTAAAATTGTACGTCGACTTTAGATGACATGTCAATCATAGATGTTCTCATCTCTATTTAGTGAACGTGTTTTCAGGTATGTTTAGAAAACATTGCCCCGCTACACTTTATTAACTAATGTTTTAGAGAGTAAATTAATATGGAGTATGTCGTTCTTCTTTTCAAACATTCACATACCCATTTATTCTTTCCTTATTGTCTTTTGGGTATGCAGTTGTAGTAATTAAAGTAGGCACAAATGCAGTGATGAAAAAGATATGATTAGCGTACATTCGCATTCTCGTTACATCGTTCCTTTCTCGTTGCTCCATGGCGATGGACTGTTTGTATTGCAATCAGTAAGCGTGAAAGGAAGCTGCCGTACAGACAGAGGGATCTACATTTATACTTGGGAGAACTAATTACTTACTGACATTACTGTGAACTAATTACTTACTGTGTTGCTTTCGTTTCCAAAAAGTTATAAATATTTCGATTTCGGAAAAGAAGCTCTGTATTTGGCCAAGATGTCGAGAAGAAGATCTCTTACGTACTGGTTGTATCGAGTAAGATGTGGAGACGGCGGTTTGGAAGCGGACAGGGGTAGTACGAGGAAGGGCGCTCCTTACCTGAGGGATCGCTACTCAAGTTACCTGGCGAATGGGCAAGTGTGGCAAATGTCCGGCGTCGCAAATGTCTGGCATTCAACATTTCGTGTCGCCGTTTATCCGCTATGCCGATACGCGGTAACGGGCTGGAGGGACGCAGCCAACGGTCGCGGCCCGATAACGGGCTGCCGAGCTGTCGCCATCGCTCAGGCGACAACTGCCGGCACTAATGCGCGCTGACCGGCCTCGGGGGGGGGGGGGGGGGGGGGGGGGGGGCGGCCAGCGGCATCCGGCCGCGACGACCGCCACTCGGGGTTGCGAACCCTGCACCACGACGGTGTATCTGGGATTGTAAAACAGTTAAGATCCTTAGACGCCAGGAAGGCGTCAGGCCCAGACGGTATCTCCGCAAGATTATATGTTGACCATTCTTATCCATCATTTATCAGAGATCATTCGAACAGCGGAAAGTTCCACGGAACTGGAAGAAGCCCGAGGTCATAGAAATCTCTGAAAAGGGTAGAAAATCGGATGCACATAATTGCTGGACAATTTCACTGAGACCGATTTGTTGTAGAATCATGGAACGTATTTTGTGTTCAGACATAATGACCTTTCTAGACTCTGAGAAGCTCATCTGCAGAAACCAGCACGGTTTCAGGAAACAGCGGTAATGTGAGGCACAGCTGGCCCTCTTTGTGCACTCTATACAACATGCTCTAGATACCGGCTCCCAGGTTGATGCCATATTTTTCGACTTTCGAAAGGCATTCGACTCAGTTCCGAACTGTCGCTTTCTGCAAAAATGGCGCGCTTACGGTCTATCCGATGACATATATGGTTAGATAGAAAGTTTTTTGACAGACAGAGAGCAGTATGTCGTCCACTCAATGGGGTGACTTAAAAAGAAACAAGCGTAACTTCAGGCGAGCCCCCAGGCCAGCGTAATAAGTCCGCTGCTTTTTACCATTTACATACACGATGTAGTTGATGGTATTGACAGCCGAAAAAAACTGTTTGCCGGTGGTACTGTAGTCTACAGGAAAATAGTATCACATGAAAGTTGTGAACAAATCGATGAGGATTTGCAGAAAATAAATGCGTGCTGTAATGGCTGGCAATTATCTTTCAAGTGTAATCTACTGCATATAATAATGCGAAAACCCCCATTGATATACGAGTACAAAATAAACTCACAATCTTTGGAAGAGGTAACATCCGTGAAGAATCTGGATGTGACCGTTCCAAATAATCTCAAATGCAATGGTCAGATTACACAAGTAACGGGCGAGGCAAATTCTAGATTGAGGTTTATTGATAGAATCCTGAGGCGATGCAGTCCTTCAACAAAGGAAATTGCTTAGACGACGTTAGTTCGTCCAGTCTTAGAGTACTGTTCGCCTGTATGGGACCGTTACCAGTTGGGTATGATTCAAGAGATTGATAAGGTCCAAAGAAGAGCGGCAACATTCGTGACTCGTACATTTAGCCATCACGAGAGCGTTACAGATCTCATAGAAAGTTTGAAGTGGGACACACTTGGAGATAGACGACGCGCTAAACGGAAGGGAGTGCTCACTAAATTCCGAAATCCGATCTTCGCCGAGGATGTAGAGCATATATTTATAAAACCTACTTTGAAATCGCGCAGTGATCACCATTCAAAAATAAGGGAAATTAGAGCTCGTACTGAGGCGTTCAGTTTTTTTTTCGTCCCGCGATCCGCGACTGGAACAGAAGGGGGGGGGGGGGGGGGTAATATGACTTTGGCGCGAATTGTACCCTCCGCCACACACCGCATTGTGGCTAGCGGTGTATATAAGTTGACGTAAATGTAGAAGTATCAGTAAGTCGCAGTAGCAATCACTCAACTCATACAGACTCTTGAGTGTAACAGTGTGCCATTATATGAAGACGGAACGATCGTATAGGCTCAGTTGCAGGTAACGTTGGTGACTTACTTCGGTTCGTTGCTAACACAATCAGTCTACCGAGGAGACTGACAGCAAAGCGCTTGAGTAACCCATTCTAGAATATTGCTCATGTATTTCAGACCAACCAAAATAATGCTAATAGAGCGTATTCAACGTATATAGAGCACAAATTGTTACAGGTTTGTTTGGACCACAGTAGAGTGCCACGAAAATACTGAGAAAACGGAAATGGCAGACGGCTTATTCACCCAAACTATTTTCGGCTACAAATATCACCATCATCAGTGGTTTTTTTAAATCAGAAACATGCAGAAAATAGCATGGTTATATAAACACAGTGGCACTTTATTACATTTTTACTATTCGTTTTTTGAAGTATAGTTTTCTATGGGTATTTTCATACTACGTTATTTATTGTATGTTACATCATGTTTTTGAGAATTATTGTCGCTGTTTGCAACATATTTTCTGTGCGCTTTTTTTGCCGTTTTTACTCGGCGAACTTCATGTCATCTGCAACTGTGTGAGCGGCTGTTAGTAAACAAAATACTAAAAGGTGAATTTCGTATGTCAGCAGTATATACCTGGCGTTGTGGCAGTGTTGTGGAATCCAGTTATTTGGTGTGTACTACCTGTTATTTAGCTATTCGTGTACTCACTTTCGTTGAATGGTATGTAGCTGATTCTATAAACATAAAAGCAAAACTTGCGCACTTGATTTATGATCAAGAATATTACGCCATCTTGCTGTTCGCGTGGGTCGGGAGAGGTGTAACGCATGTGGCGAAAAAGGCTATGATAACTGTAGCACAAATTACGACGACTTCTGTTCCTTACTTATGTTTCTTTGTGTGATGGGGAAGTGATTCTTCTGTGTGTGTGTGTGTGTGTGTGTGTGTGTGTGTGTGTGTGTGTGTGTGTGTGCTTTTTGTTCTGGTCAGTTCTCTGAGTGGTAAAGTGTGTGTTGTTGCAAAGGTTGTGTTTTCGTTTATTACATTTTCCCCTTCGACTATAGCGTTTTGTATGTAGTAATTTTCTCCTATTGTTGTCGGTATAGACTGTTGCTATTTTTCAGAATGTGTAGATCGTTTTCGATATCAGTGGGGTTATTGTTTTTGTTCATGATATGTTCTGCAAAAGAGCTCCCATGTGCTGTGTGTACCTCGTTCGGAAGTTTCTGCTTGTGTGTCCTATGTATTGGCCCAGACAGGAGTTGCAAGTAAGTTGATGTATTCCAACGTTGCTGAATTTGTCTGAGGTTTTTGTGAGTGGAATCCTTTGCTTTTGCAAGATGTTTCCTATTATGTTAGTGTGTAGCATCTCTGCCTTTTTCCTGAAGTGGTGTGGTCTAACGTGTGCTTCTGTGTGTATTGCATGTTTCACTTTTACTTTGTTGTTATTTTTGTTTATGATGTCTCTTTTGTAGTCGTTTTCAAAATCAATCTGTTTGATTGTATTTAATTCCTGTGTGTAGTTTTCTGGTTTAAGAGCTGTTTATCCTGTTGAGCATATGTGTGAAACTGGTATATTTATGCACTGTCGGGTGGTTGGATAAGCTGTGGATAGCAGTGCTTGTGTATGTGGGTTTTCTGTAGATGGAGAATTCACATTGGTGGTTGGTTCTTGTGATTGTAAGATCCAAGAATACATGCCTTTGTATTACATACTAATATTGATTTGGCTGTGTGACGTTTGCCCTACAGCGTTAAGTAATTTACCACGGTGTTTGGACTAAAATGAAGTTATTGATTTTCTCATTTCTTTCTAACCTTGTAGTCGTACCGTCAGTATATTAAATTCCGCCATCACAAATGATTCGCTGTTTTATTCTTTAGCTACCGTCTTTTGGGTTAAAGTTCTATTTTTCGCAAATGTGTTACAGATATTTTGAATGCGGATAGGCTTTTCAAATTGGTGATAGTGGGTGGTGACTATGTATGTAAACTGAGTGTATTTACTTTTATGATTTCGCTTTTTCATGCTTCTACACGGTGGTTAAGCTGTGAGTCCTCACACACTGTGTTTCTGATATTCACTCCTTCCGCTATCTTGTTCCCTATATTCTGGGCGGAAATTTGCAGTTTTGCAGTGACATTGGTCTTTGAGCGGTATGTTTTTATTTGTCTGTGTTTGGTTCTCTTGTACGTTGATCTTCTGATAGTTTTTTTAGGGCAGAAAACATGGGTCTACTGCAGGGTGCGAAACCAATGAATATCACAGAAACAGTGACAGAGTGTGTGCTAGGAAGCCCAGCTGAACCTCCCTCTTTAAGAATGTTGTTGTTGTTGTTGTTGTTGTTGTTGTTGTTGTTGTCGTTGTCGTCTTCAGTTCTGAGACTGGTTTGATGCAGCTCTCCATGTTACTCTATCCCGTGAAAGCTTCATCTCCCAGTACCTACTGCAAACTACATCCTTCTGAATCTGCTTCCTGTATTCATCTCTTGGTCTCCCTCTACGATTTTTACCCTCCACGCTGCCCTCCAGTGCTAAATTTGTGATCCCTTTATGCCTCAGAACATGTCCTACCAACCTATCGTTTTCTCTTGTGAAGTTGTGGCACAAACTCCTCTTCACCCCAATTCTATTCAATACCTCCTCATAAGTTATGTGATCCACCCATCTAATCTTCAGCATTCTCCTGTAGCACCACATTTCGAAAGCTTCTATTCTCTTCTTCTCCAAACAATTTATCGTGCATGTTTCACTTTCATACATGGGTACACTCCATACAAATACTTTCAGAAACGACTTCCTGACACTTAAATCTACACTCGATGTTAACAAATTTCTCTTCTTCAGAAACGCTTACATTGCCAATGCCAGTCTACATTTTATATCCTCCCCACTTCGACCATCATCAGTTATTTTGCTCCCAAAATAGCAAAAGTCCTTTACTACTTTAAGTCTCTCATTTCCTAATCTAATTCCCTCTGCATCACGCGACTTACTTCGACTACATTCCATTATCCTCGTTTTGCTTTTGTTGATGTTCATCTTATGTCCATCTTTCAAGACACTGTCCACCCCATTTAACTACTCTTCCAAGTCCTTTGCTGTCTCTGACTGGTTCCTTTACTGCTTGCTCAATATACAGATTGAATAACATCGGGAGAGGCTACAACCCTGTCTCACTCCCTTCCCAACCGCTGCTTCCCTTTCGCGCCCCTCGACTCTTATAACAGCCATCTGATTTCTGTACAGATTGTAAATAGCCTTTCGCTCCCTGTATTTTACCCCTGCCACCTCAAGAATATGAAAGAGAATATTCCAGTCAACAATGTCATTAGCTTTCTCTAAGTATACAAATGATAGAAACGTAGGTTTTTGCCTTTCCTCAATCTATTTTCTAAGATAAGTCGTAGGGTCCATATTGCCTCGCGTGTTACAATATTTCTACGGAACCCAAACTGATCTTCCCCGAGGTCGGCTTCTACCAGTTTTTCCATTCGACTGTAAAGAATTCGCGTTAGTATATTGCAGCAGTGACAGTTCGGTAATTTTCACATCTGTCGACACCTGCTTTCTTTGGGATTGGAATTATTATATTCTTCTTGAAGTCTGAGGGTATTTCGCCTGTCTCATACATCGTGTTCAACAGATATTAGAGGTTTGTCAGGACTGACTCTCCCAAGGCCGTCAGTAGTTCTGATGGAATGTTGTCTAATCCCGGGGCCTTGTTTCGACTCAGGCCTGTCAGTGCTCTATCAAACTCTCCACGCAGTATCATATCTCCCATTTCATCTTCATCTAAATCCTCTTCAATTTCTATAATATTGTACTCCAGTTCATCGCCCTTGTATATACCCTCTACATACTCCTTCCATCTTTCTGCTTTCCCTTCTTTGGTTGGAACGCTTTCCATCTGAGCTCTTGATATTAATAAAAGTGGCTCTCTTTTCTCCAAAGGTCTCTATAATTTTTCTGTAGGCAGTATCTATCTTACCCCTAGTGAGATAAGCCTCTACATCCTGACATTTGTGCTCTAGCCATCCCTGTTTAGCCATTTTACACTTCCTGTCTATCACATTTTTGAGACGTTTGTATTCCTTTTTGCCTTCTTCATGTACTGCTCCTTTCATCAATTAAATTCAATATATCTTCTGTTAACTAAGGATTTCTACTAGCCCTTGTCTTTTTACCTACTTGTTCCTCTTCCTCCTTCACTACTTCATCCCTCAGAGCTACCCATTCTTCTTCTACTGTATTTCTTTACCCCATTCCTGTCAATTTTTCCCTTATGCTCTCCCTGAAACTCTGTACAACCTCTGGTTTAGACAGATTATCCAGGTTCCATCTCCTTAATTTCACATCTGTTTGCAGTTTCTTCAGTTTTAGTCTACAGTTCATAACCAATAGATTGTGGTCAGAGTACACATCTGCCCCTGTAAATGTCTTACAATTTAAAACCTGGCTCCTAAATCTCTGTCTTACCATTATATAATCTGATACCTTCTAGTATCTCCAAGATTCTTTCATGTATACAACGTTCTTTTATGATTCTTGAACGAAGTGTTAGCTGTGATTAAGTTATGCTTTGTGTAAAATTCTGCCAGGCGGCTTCCTCTTTCATTTCTATTCCCCAATCTATATTCACCTACTATGTTTCCTTCTCTCCCTTTTCCTACTTTCGAATTCCAGTCACCCATGACTATTAAATTTTCGTCTCCCTTCGCTACCTAAATAATTTCTTTTATCTGATCATACATTTTCTTCATCATCTGTAGAGCTAGTTGGCATATAAACTTGTACTAATGAGGTAGACATGGGCTTCGTGTCTATCTTGGCCACAATACTGCGTTCACTATGCTGTTTGTAGTAGCTTATCCGCACTCCTATTTTTTATTCATTATTAAACCTAATCTTGCATTACCCCTATTTGATTTTGTATTTATAAGCCTGTGTTCATCTGACCAGAAGTCTTGTTCCTCCTGCCATCGAACTTCACTAATTCCCACTTCACTAATTCCCACCTATCCATTTCCCTTTTGAAAGTCTCTAACCCACCTGTCCAATTAAGGAATCTCACATTCCACTCTCCGATCCGAAGACCGCCAGTTTTCTTTCTTCTGATAACTACGTCCTCTTGAGTAGTCCCCGTCAGGAGATCCGAATGGGGGACTATTTTACCTCCGGAATATTTTACCCAAGAGGATGCCATCATAATTTAACCGTACAGTAAAGCTGCATGCCCTCAGGAAAAATAACGGCTGTAGTTTCCCCTTGCTTTCAGCCGTTCGCAGTACTAGCACAGCAAAGCTGTTTTGGTTAGTGTTTCAAGGCCAGATCAGTCAATCATCCGGACTGTTGTCCCTGCAACTACTGAAAAGGCTGCTGCCTCTCTTCAGGAACCACACGTTTGTCTGGCCTCTTAATAGATACCCCTCCGTTGTGGTTGCGATCTGTATCGCTGAGGCACGCAAGCCTCCCCACCAACGGCAAGGTCCATGGTTCTTTAAGAATAGAAAAGAAAAATCTACAGAAAGTAAGCACGTACCTACCCCTCCCCTGCACCTCAAAATTTACAAAGGCCATTCACTATCAACATATGTCCAACACATTTGCCATAGCTAGTACCTCAAGGTAACAAAATTTGGGTAAAGAAAGAAACAGCGAATCGGCGATGATAGCAGAACGTAACACAATGACAGTAGTACTATAATACAACATTAGAAACACGGACACACCGGAAATTTCGTTTTATACCTGACTCCCTGGCAAATTACGTAACATAACACTGAAAAACATTTAGTATTTGCAGATGACAAAGTCAAACAAAGAAATTGCTTTACTGCGGTCATATGAACACACTATGTATACTACTGGCCATTACATTTGCTACACCACAAAGATGACGTGCTACAGACGCTACATTTAACCGACAGGAAGAAGATGCTGTGATATGCAAATGATTGGCTTTTCAGAGCATTCACACAAGGTTGGCGCCGGTGGCGACACCTACAACGTGCTGACATGAGAAAGTTTCCAACCGATTTCTTATACACAAACAGCAGTTGACCGGCGTTGCGTGGTGAAACGTTGTTGTGATGCCTCGTGTAAGGAGGAGAAATGCGTACCATCACGTTTCCGACTTTGATAAAGGTCGGATTGTAGCCTATCGCGATTGCAGTTTATCGTATCGTGACATTGGTGCTCGCGTTGGTAGCGATCCAATGACTATCAGCAGAATATGGTATCGGTGGGTTCAGGAGGGTAATACGGAACGCCGTGCTGGATCCCAACAGCCTCGTATCGCTAGCAGTCGAGATTACAGGCGTATTATCCGCATCGCTGTCACGGATCGTGTAGCCACGTCTCGATCCCTGAGTCAACAGATGGGGACGTTTGCAAGGCAACAACCATCTGCACGAACAGTTCGACTACGTTTGCTGCAGTATGCACTATCAGCTCCGAGACCATGGCTACGGTTACCCTTGAGGCTGCATCACAGACAGGAGCGATGGTGTACTTAACGACGAACAATAAAATTGATCAGCCTAAAACTAAAACAAAATGGGTCTCTTATACCTTATTTGGCACGTAATCGTGTTTCATCTTCCTGTTAACATTTTTATTAATGTAAATACCATAATCTCCAAAAATTTATGTACTGTGATGCAAAAATTCTTTATATGTTATTTTACTGAGTATAAAATGGTTAAAGTTCTCCGAAACATCTGTGGCTATTAAAACAAGAAAAATGTGTGTTTCCTCATGAAAAAGACACATTTTCATATAATATATTTCGGAAGCATACACGAACAAAAAGATAGCTTCAACCACAAGATGATCGCCACATAGTGTGGTTATCAGGATTATCACGAGAAATTCGAGGCGGTTTTGGAATCTTGGGACATTCTTGCCTTTACGGAACATTGCCGAAGTAGAGTACCTGATATTTTCTCTGTCGCTTCTTTGTACAATTCTTAATCAGCTCCTGAAATGAACAGTTCCAACTCTCAGCACAGTATGAACATGGCTGTTGTATACCTGTGCAACACACATCCTCAGTCCCTAAAAAATCATGCCTTTCGCCTCCTGCACATCTTTTTCTCAATAGCAGGGGTGCATCTTGATCCGTCAACGCTTGCTAAGAGTTCATTGTGCTAGTAGCTATGACGGTAGAGCAGCAGCAGTGGCAGTAGCTCATTAAGGACGTGGATGTTTACTGTACGTGTGGATCTAGAAGTAAAACATATAGGAATCTGCGAGGAGAAACGTTGGAGAATAAAGGACGACAAAATGTTTCGACCTTGTTAAAGTGTATGGTTCTTAAATCACGAAAATGTTGTTCAACCCTGTGCTACATCAAGCTATAGAGTTCTGTAACCTAGCTTCCTTGGTTCACGATTACGTGCCAAATAAGGTATAAGAGACCCATTTTATTTCAGTTCTAGGCTGATTAATTTTGGTGCTTTCCGGCGGTTTTTAACATCCATATTCATTTGGCAACAGATTTAAGAACTTAATCTCTGATAAGGTTTCAGTCGCCCTAAAGGCAAAACGCATCAGTTTGATTAGAGAAACGAATGTCTTCCAGATCTGAATTACACTTTTCCCATTTTTCTCGTATCAAGATACCGACAATTGGTTGGATTCCATAGCAATCTTTAGAGGGAAAATATTCGCTTCTGGTCCCAAGGTAAGAGGCACCGTGTCTCCGGTTCTCCGCTGCATACACAATCGATGGCTGGTGCGATAAGGGGGAGAAGTTGCAGTGCATCATGGGGTCGGGACTTGCAGTAGTTGTTAACTAGGTGGCAGGCTGCGGTGGAAGTGTGGACTGTAAGAAGCAGGGACTGCTGTTTGGTTCTGGTAGGGTGGGGTCCAGAGGGGCGTCGGGCTTCACTGGATGGACTGCACCAACCGGTTCGCGGGAAGGAACAGTACACCCACTGTATGTGAATCATGTAGAACCTGACAATGTCGTCTGCAGATGAAATGAGGTATGGCAGGAATGTGGATTCCTGTAGAATTCCTCTTTTAAATCATTCATAAATTGGTGCCGGGTTAATTTCAAGTGTTTTTTTTTTCTTGCATCTCAGGCAAGACAACTGGCTGTTTAGTTTATTACTGTTTAAATTTTACAGATGTGTGCCTCACTTATTTTCTTTTGTTAATTCAATATTCTGGCAAGCTTAATGTGACAAGTTGAAAGGTCACTTCATTTAACACGTCTGTTTTCTGCCATAAATGGACCACTAGTTGATGCGGTAAGTGATAAAGAAGCGTTCTCTAAAGCGTGTACAAATTTCCTGTGAATATTTTATGGGTATAAGAGACAAATTGTGGATGTTTTCTTTGCATGGGGAGTCACGTATGGAATCTCAGTTAGATACGTTCCACACCAAATAAAAGCTTTCACGGTGTCCCCCCGCATCTCTCTATATAGTGTAGAACTGAGTTTTCTCGCTATTCAAGTGTAAATTGCAGCTTCAGTTAATCAGTTTCGTTGTATTTGTTTGTGTGAGAATCCTTGTGCTCTGTTTCTTACGAGAGTCCGGTTGCTATTGTCGGTTCTGTTGTGACATATTCGAATTTGCCTATGAACCGTCCTTTTCAGTGGCCAAACAGTCGGTCAATGTGTATGCTGAATCCTCCTCCCTCTCCTTGGAGTCCATTCATGAGATTCTTATTCTGACATCTGTAATTTTCCTTATTTCATATACTGCATGTTACCCATTGCCAGAGAAATATAAGACAACTCCTTTTAATGAGTATTTTTCTTGCACTCATTCTATGTTTCTGGTTCCGACATATCTGACTGCTCAGACACCACACATACAATAATATACAGGGTAGGGCCAAGCTTTGAGGAAACATTCCTCACACACAAAGAAAGAAAATATGTTATGTGGACATGTGTCCGGAAAAGCTTACTTTCCATGTTAGAGCTCATTTTATTACTTCTCTTCAAATCACATTAAACGTGGAATGGAAACACACACAGCAACAAAACGTACCAGCGTGACTTCAAACACTTTGTTACAGGAAATGTTCGAAATGTCCTCCGTTAGCGAGGACACATGCATCAATGGTCCGTCGCATGGAATCCCTGATGCGCTGATGCAGCCCTGGAGAATGGCGTATTGTATCACAGCTGTCCACAATACGAGCACGAAGAGTCTCTACATTTAGTACTTGGATTGCGTAGACAAGAGCTTTCAAATGCCCCCATAAATGAAAGTCAAGAGGGTTGAGGTCAGGAGAGCGTGGAGGCCATGGAATTGGTCCGCCTCTACCAATCCATCGGTCATCGAATCTGTTGATGAGAAGCGTACGAACACTTCGACTGAAATGTGCAGGAGCTGCATCGTGCATGAACCACATGTTGTGTCGTACTTGTAAAGACACATATTCTAGCAGCACAAGTAGAGTATCCCGTATGAAATCATGGTGGTGAATCGAGGAAGTACAGTATACACTGACGAAACTAAAATGAGCTCTAACATGGAAATTAAGCGTTTCCGGACACATGTCCACATGACATCTTTTCTTTATTTGTGTGTGAGGAATGTTTCCTGAAAGTTTGGCCGTACCGTTTTGTAACACGCTGTATATGCACAGACGATAATGATAATTTCGGTGTGGATGGACGCGTTTTCCAGTCTCTTGCAGCAATCAGGTAAAGCAGTGCGGTCAGTGGGGATAATGGACGTTGGACGCTACGTCTGTAATGTGCAACAAGTTGAGAATTTCGGTTTGATGGGAGGCGTGTCCGGATAGCCTAAGCGATAGTGTGCTTTTGGCACTGTAGCGGCACGGATGTCCCTGTTTACATCCTTACTGTGGAGTTCGCGCTTAGTGTTGTTTGTGTGTTTCAGCCGTCTTCACGCGCTATATTTTCTTTCGAAGAAGAGTGGCCCACTGTTACCGCTAAGCGACAATGTAGGTCAGTTTATCAACTGAATATGCACTTCCGAAAGAACGTGAAATGTAACAGTTTTTCAGATACGATCTTAAGACTGACTGTAACTGCCTTATGTGCATGCATCTGTCCACAGTGAGCAGTGTGATACACGTGAAGTTAATTAACGACACGGTGTGTGACAGGATTCTAAATGATACTAGGAGTGGTTTCAAGTTCCGTCATTTGGGTGACAATATTGGTGACATATATGTGGACCATGCAGGACTTGGACTGCAAAGGATTAATTCTTTTCAACTCCTGTCTGAAGTATTTTTGGAGATGGTTATTTCTGCTCTCTGCTCATATGAGAAAGTAATGTGGCATATGGCTGAGATTTGGGCTCATTTTAGCATAATCTCGGTCCGCAGTGGAGTGCGGCAGATCAATGTTGAAATGACCAAACAGCTAAGATCCTATTTATATATTGGCGGGTGCCACGCCATTGTAATCTATGATGGCAAGCTGAAGACGTGCTGAGGCTGTGGCCAAGAAGGACGTGTTTGCCCAGAGTGCAGGCAGTGAGAGATCATGCAACTACCACCTAGGGACTCACAGGTTACGAATACACCGACGACGCACAGGTTACGAATACACCGACGACGCTTCTGCTGACATCTGTCGAGGTTCTGTGGGACGACTACAACCCGCTGCCTGTTCTGCCTACCACTACTGAACCTTTGCCAAGAGTAACTGCACAGCCGCGAGGGAAAAGCCGTGTGGTCTAGGGCGCCTTGCACGGTTCGCGCGGCTGCCCCCGTCGGAGGTTCCAGTCCTCCCTCCGGCATGGGTGTGTGTGTGTGTGTGTTGTCTTTGGCGTAAGTTAGTTTAAATTAGATTAAGTAGTGTGTAAGGGACCGAGACCTCAGCAGTTCGGTTAGATAGGAACTTACCGCATTTTAACTGTACAGTACATGTGGGACACGAGGAGGTAGTGTTGCCTCTGCCTGTGCCCTCTCGTGCTGCAACTGTACTGGTGGGTGGGCAGGAGGTCCCAGCAACGTGGACTGACATCGACTCCATGGTCTTGCCTACTGCAGCCTTTTTGCCTGACCGTCAGGACCAACTGGCGTCCTTGGATACCGAAGGCAACACATGTAGGGAACGGTCACCATTGACACTTAAGCAACATTGGCTTACTCCCTGAGATACCTGCCTGACACAATCTGTGGATGGCAATGATCCTCTCTGCCAAAACGTTCTCCCGTTGAATGGTTCTATGGTGGAACATCATGCACGTCTCCCATAATATATACAACAATAATCGCACCTACGTAGCACCGTGCCTCGTAGCAACAGACAGCAATCTGGCAATCGGCGTTCTTCGTCCAACGCTGCATCGTCGCCCTCAGGTGCTACAGAGGATATGCTGGACACAGTAGGTATCGCTTTGCCTGGTGTTGTCGATGGCGCTTCTGTGGACCATGGCGGATGACTTCGACGACACTCTCTTTAAGGGAGCGATAAACAAGTCCCTGGGTCGTGATGGTTTCCCGTTTTATCTCGTCTTCCACGGCATTAATTCTCCTGGTTCTATTGTCATGTACCAACAATTAATGTTCCCTGAAGTTCAACTGCCTCCTGCCTTTGTGGAAGGAATGATTATTCCGGTCCCCAAGACAACAGTAGATTGCGGGTTTGAGTATTACAGGCCGCTGACCGTACGTAATTGTGTTTTCAAGCTTTTCGCCCAGCTCTTCGCAGCGGATGTACACCGCATTCTGCCTCAAGTTCTATTTTTCGATCAAACGTGCCTGCTTGGGTCCAGTGTCATACAAGCAGTATTCAGTAACTATCGAGATGTTATCGCCCTAGCAGCAGCATGTCAATTTAGAGCCACCATATACAGTGTGTTACAAAAAGTTACGGCCAAACGTTCAGGAATCATTCCTCACACACAAAGAAAGATAACATGTTATGTGGACATGTGTCAGGAAAAGCTTACTTTCCATGTTAGAGCTCATTTTATTACGTCTCTTCAAATCTCACACATCTGTGGAAACACACAACAGAACGTACCACCGTGACTTCAAACACTTTGTTATAGGAAATGTTCAAAATGTCCTCCGTTAGCGAGGATACATGCATCAACCCTCCGTCGCATGGAATCCCTGATGCGCTGGTGCAGCCCTGGAGAGTGGCGTATTGTGTCACAGCCGTCCACAATACGAGCACGAAGAGTCTCTACATTTCGTACCGGGTTGCGTAGACGAGAGCTTTCAAATGCCCCCATAAACGAAAGTCAAGAGGGTTGAGGTCAGGAGAGCGTGGAGGCCATGGAATTGGTCCGCCTCTACCAATCCATCTGTTACCGAATCTGTTGTTGAGAAGCGTACGAACACTTCGACTGAAATGTGCAGGAGCTGCATCGTGCATGAACCACAAGTTGTGTCGTACTTATAAAGGCACATGTTCTAGCAGTACAGGTAGAGTATCCCGTATGAAATCGTGATAACGTGCTCCGTTGAGCGTAGGTGAAAGAACATGGGGCCCAATCAAGACTTCACCAAGAATGCCTGCCCAAACGTTCACAGAAATTCTGTGTTGATGACTTGATTGCACAATTACGTGCGGATTCTCGTCAGCCCACACATGTTGATTGTGAAAATTTACAATTTTATCACGTTGTAACGATGCCTCATCCGTAAAGAGAACATTTTCACTGAAATTAAGATTGACACATTGTTGGATGAACCATTCGCAGAAGTGTACCCGTGGAGGCTAATCAGCTGCTGATAGTGCCTGCACACGCTGTACATGGTACGGAAGCAACTGGTTCTCCCGTAGCACTCTCCATACAGTGACGTGGTAAACGTTACCTTGTACAGCAGCAACTTCTCCGACGCTGACATTAGGATTATCAACTGCACGAAGAATTGCCTCGTCCATTGCAGGTGTACTCGTCGTTCTAGGTATTCCCCAGTCTTGAGTCATAGGCTGGAATGTTCCGTGCTCCCTAAGACGCCGATCAATTGCTTCGAACGTCTTCCTGTCGGGACACCTTCGTTCTGGAAATCTGTCTCGATACAAGCGTACTGAGCCACGGCTATTGCCCCGTGCTGATCCATACATCGAACGGGCGTCTGCCAACCTCACATTTGTAAACATTGCACTGACTGCAATACCACGTTCGTGATGAACAAAAACCTGTTGATGCTACGTACTGATGTGCTTGATGCTAGTGCTGTAGAGCAATGAGTCGCATGTCAACACAAGGCCAGAAGTCAACATTACCTTCCTTCAATTGGGCCAACTGGCGGTGAAATGAGGAAGTACAGTACATACTGATGAAACTAAAATGAGCTCTAACATGGAAAGTAAGCGTTTCCGGACATGTCCACATAACATCTTTTCTTTATTTGTGTGTGAGGAATGTTTCCTGAAAGTTTGGCCATACCTTTTTGTAACACCATGTGTTTGATAGGACGAGCCATGACTATCCTGGGGGAGTGATGCGACGGATGCCCTTCCCCGTAACGTTATACACTGGAGATGCAAAAAAAAGAAACTGGTACCACTGTCTAAAATCGTGTAAGGCTCCTGCGAACATGCAGAAGCGTCGCAACACGACGTGGCATGAACTGGACTAATTTATGAATAATGCTGTAGGAAATTGACACCATGAATCATACAGGGGTATCGATAAATCAGCAAGAGTACGAGGGAGTGGAGATCTCTTCTTACAGCACGTTCCAAGGCATCCCAGGTTTGCTCAAGAATGTTCATGTCTGAGGAGTATGGTGGCAAGACTCAGAGTCACTCAGAAAAGTGTTCCCGGAGCCACTTTGCGGCAATTCTGGAGGTATGGGGTGTCCCATTTTCCTGCTGGAATTGCCCAAATCCGTCGGAAAGCACAATGGACATAAATGGATGCAGGTTATCAGACAGGATGCTTACGTCCGCGTCATCTGTCAGAGTCTTATCTAGACGTATCTGGGGTCCCATATCACTCCAAGTGCACACGCCCCACAGCATTATAGTGCCTCCACCAGCTTGAACAGTCCGCTGCTGACATGGATTCATGAGGTTGTCGCCATACCCGTACCCGTCCATCCGATCGATACAATTTGAAACGAGACTCGTCCGACTAGGTAACATGTTTCCAGATATCAACAGTCCAATGTCGGTGTTGACGGTCCCAGGTGAAGCGTAAAGCTTTGTGTCGTGCATTCATCAAGGGTACATGAGTGGGCTTTCGGCTCCGAAAGCCCATATCGATGATGTTTCGTTGAATGGTTCGCGCACGGACACTTGTTGACGGCCAGCATTGAAATCGTCAGCAATTTGAGGAGGAGTTGCACTTCTGTCACGTTGAACGATTCTCTTGAATCGTCGTAGGTCCCGTTCTTGCAGAATCTTTTTGCGGCCGTAGCGATGTCTGAGATCTGATATTTTACCAGATTCTTGATATTCACAGTACACTCGTGAAATGGTCGTACTGGGAAAATCCACACTTCATCGTACCTCAGGGGTAGTGTGTCCCATATCTCGTGCGCCGACTATAACTCAATAACTCACGTAAATCTTGATAAACTGACAATGAAGCTGCAGTAATGGACCTAACAAAGGCGGCAGGCACATGTTGTCTTTTATAGGCGTTGCCGACCGCAGCGCCATATTGGAATGTTTACATATCTCTGTATTTGATTACGCATGCCTATACCAGTTTCATTGACACTTCAGTGCAGGTATCAGCACGCGACTCCTTCGAGGTGCCTTGTTGCGTGTGCTGATCAAGGGACGTGCTGCAGGACCCAGGAGTGGTGTCTGTTATCTATGATTTTTTGCCATTGCTCTTGAGCCAGTATTATACGAACTGTGGAGGAAGTTAACTGGGATCACGATAAGAGGACATACAGTTACCTGCTGGATGTACGATGATAACCTGGTCTTTTTGGCTCGGTCGAGGGATGAGATGCATATGGTTCTGGTATGGATCATTCGACATGGAATTGTTGCCGGGGTTCGTATGAATTTGGCGAAGTCTGATGCTTTGAACATTGCCAGTTGTCTCCCATAAAGGAGCGTGGCTCTGTTGCGTCGATGGATACACATAAATGTTCGGGAAATCCCTTCATGTGCGGTATACGGAGAACGGCAGCAGCTACTATAAACGTCTCCTTCAACTGATCCGCACGAGCGCCGGTAGTAATCTGGTGCGAGCTTTTGACATGACGTACTCAGGTTACCCTCAGGTAGATGTAGATGTAGATGATACAACGGGTTCATTTAGTCAACTCTCATACGGAGTCTAGCATACATCAATTGGTACAGATCTTACCAATGCTGAAGACGATGGCGTAAAGGTTGCTGGCAGTGTACGCGTATTTTGTGAGAACGGCTCTTGCCATTAAAGTTCGTTATGACGCACCTACTCTTCCCCCTTGAGAAGGAGGCCTCGGTCTTGTCAACGTTTTAGTTAGAGCGGCTGCCCTCTTTCTGCGCGGTGTTTAAGTTGTGGATCCGCAACCCAGCCAATTTGCCGGGAGCCCTGAATGATGACCCAGCTCCTATTTTCCGCGTGCTGCCCGTTGCAATAACACACATTTCTAATTCCCTATCGGAGCTCAAGATCTTTTTCACTGAATACAGTTTTCTCTATCGGAACTTGCTTCGTACTAGGACTCGCCTAATGATGAGGGGTCACATCCGGAACATGTGGAGCGTCAGCTTCCTGATATCGTGTGATCGTTAATGTGGCGTTCTGTGCATCATGTCCTCCTCCCCACGGTGGCTCTTAGAGCCTAGTATGTGGTTGATATAAGAAACACATAATGCCACGTGGACTACATGCCGTTAAAATGCTTTGACTCACGGATAAACATCATCTGGTGAGTGGACCTTCTGCAGAGGCGTTGCTGTTAATACGAAAAATATTTTATTTGCTGTGTCTTACTGCATCAAACGGTGTTGTGTCACAAACGCTTCTGTTCTTTTATCTCTAGTACGAAGACAAACACAGTGAAATGGATCAAAGGACTATCAGTTCATCGTTTGTTTCAAGATAGGAGCAAGTGTGCCCCTGATTTTTTGGACTTTTCTCCAAGATCGTTAATCAAGAATATTATGCCAACTGGGATGGGCCTGGTATGAGAAGGTGAATTCTTGTTTGGAGTATGTTGCGGAACTTGACCTATGTGATAGGACCAAGGAAAATTTTTCGATAAGGCATTCCCGACTCAGACCTGCTCGAACTTAGTGTACTGCATCTGTACAGGTATCTGTAGTTGATATGCTGTGTAATGAGACATATGTCGTTTAGCAAGGTCTGTTTTGCAAGTCATTTGTCTAATTACAGAATTAAGATACTCTGAAGTGTTCAAAAAATATCTGATGTGAACCATCTTAGCTGAATCATCCTGTACATGTTACTTCTTTTGCTACGTAACAACAACCGGCATAGTCGGAAATGACGTTAAAGTGATAAATATCTGCATGATTCGGGAAGGACAGTATCAGAAGATTCGTGTAGCAAGCACTGGACAAAGAAATATCGTACTCATACAGACTGTAATCCATCTGATCTGTATGACACCGACGGACAACAGAATTTCATACTTTTGTTGCAAGGTGAATTGTTTGCGTGGGGACATCCAGTGACAGAATATCCCGGAGGCACTAACTAAGGATCTATCGCGAGTGAACCGCACCAGGTTCCGCTACTCACTGGGCAATGAGTGCGTCAAGGACCGTAGCACAGCAGCCACCACCGGTCCCCTTGCTACCGTCCCCGACGAATGCTACAGCTGCTTCAGTCCGTCCCCACGGTGTTGGGTGACGCCAGCGGCGCCGTGAGTTGTGTCCATACACTTCAGTACATCGGATACTGGGTGAATAACGGCCTGTGTGTGATGTCTGTGCCACCTGAGCGCTAGTCGAAAACCATATTCCACGATGTTAGCCTCTGCTGCTACAGAACGCGTCGAGACAGATAACAGTAAATAACAGCACAGGCAAAGTATACTAGTGTATATGCTAAATGCAAGAGCCTCCAATGATGGTTAATCACCCATAATAAATGATAATAACATGTTCATTTGACTGCTGTTTATTATAGAGTTCAACGAGATGCCCCAAATTTGACGATCATCGTAACTGCTGCAGTTGACAACTAATCAAACTGGAGGCCTATGGGGTATCGTGTCAGTTGTGCGACTGGATTCGCGATTTCCTCTCAGGAAGGTCGCAGTTCGTAGTAATAGACGGCAAATCATCGAGTAAAACTGAAGTGATATCAGGTGTTCCCCAGGGAAGCGTCCTGGGACCACTGCTGTTCCTGATATATGTAAATGACCTGGGTGACAATCTTAAGTTCTCTGAGGTTGTTCGCAGATGGTGCTGTAATTTACCATCTAGTAAGGTCATCCGAAGACCAGTATCAGTTGCAAACGGTTTATAAAAAACTGTATGGTGTGGCAGGTGGCAGTTGACGCTAAATAACGAAAAGTGTGGGGTGATCCACATGAGTTCCAAAAGAAATCCGTTGGAATTCGATTACTCGATAAATAATACAATTCTCAAGGCTGTCAATTCAACTAAGTACCTGGGTGTTCAAATTACGAACAACTTCAGTTGGAAAGACCATATAGATAATATTGTGGGGAAGGCGAGCCAAAGGTGCGTTTCCCTTGGAAGATGCAACAAGTCCACCAAAGAGACAGCTTACACTACAATCGTTCGTCCTCTGTTAGAATGTTGCTGCGCGGTGTGGGATCCTTGCCTGGTGGGATTGACGGAGGACATCGAAAGGGTGCAAAAAAAGGGCAGCTCGTTTTGTATTATCACGTAATAGGGGAGAGAATGTGGCAGATATGATACGTGAGTTGGGATGGAAGTCATTAAAGCAAAGACGTTTTTCGTCGAGGCGAGATCTATTTACGAAATTTCAGTCACCAACTTTCTCTTCCGAATGCGAAAATATTTTGTTGAGCCCGTCGTACATAGGTAGGAATGATCATCAAAATAAAATAAGAGAAATCAGAGCTCGAACAGAAAGGTTTAGGTGTTCGTTTTTCCCGCGCGCTGTTCGGGAGTGGAATGGTAGAGAGATAGTATGATTGTCGTTCGATGAACCTTCTGCCAAGCACTTAAATGTGAATTGCAGAGTAATGATGTAGATGTAAATCCTGTTCATTCATTTTCAGTAGGAAACTCATTAGTGTTTATCACACTTCATTCACCACGATACAAAATGAGTAAGAGCAGATATCATTCTTCCACCCTGTGCGTACAGCTGCGTGTATGTGTAATATTTCGCAGGAAGAGTAACTTACAGGTGTCCTTTAATGGAGCTTGCTAGCAGACTTTAGTTAGAAGCTTGTCTTCGAATTAGCATCGCTCGAAAGTGGAACCGTACATTAATCCTTTAGTCAAAAGCAAAAAAGCAATATTCATTAATATTCTGTGTTTTTATGTTTAACGTTTAAATAAAATGGTAATAGGATATAAATTTGTCAATTCAAAATTTCGTTCTAAAACTGCAGTCATCACACGGCAACAGCCTTAAGAAATAACATGTTCGTTACTTAGCTGCCCCTCGTTCTTTGCATTACAAAAATGGTTAAAGATATGTCGAATTTCATTTTGAGTTCCCATTAGGTTGATTGTCTTTCTCATTAATGCAACAATCTTAGAAATAAATTTGCCACGAAGCGCGTTAGCGGCCACCCTGCTGTGGCGTAGCGCTCAGCTGCTGCACTTCTTCGTGTGATTGCACCTGTGAAAACGCGGCTATCCCGGCATGAGCCTCCCTTCAGACTGGTGGAGGCAACGTGGGCCAGGGTGGCACCCCGAGGCTTGGCCACAATGACTCACCTTGCCGCCCCTGGCGCTGACCGGCTCCACCGCGTGGCTTAATGTTTCGTTCCTGTGTGTGTTTTAACTTTCCGTACATAATACCAGTGGCGCAACAGAAACGAAGAAAACAAAAGCACAATGCAGGCAGCAGCTGCTGCCGGAACTATCCAAGACTGGAAAGGCGAGATTCAGCATGTTCGCAAATTGTTCCCGAAATCGTAGCAGTTGCAAGCAGAACCAGTAAGCCGTAGACGTAAACTGGCGAAAAGGCAAAGGGACACCATCACTTTTGTCAGCAACGAAAAAAATCTACAAAGTGACCGACCAACCGTATGATCGTATTAGTCTTTGTCCTTGGAAAAAAAAAGTAGCCGGCCAGTGGAATATCCAGCTTCAGCAAGCCGGTTGAGGAAAGCCAATTGCTTCGTGAACCAGGCAGGGCCAGTTTCCTAAGTGACTACGACAAATAAACCGATGCTGCAGCATTTCTAGAGTGCACACCTATGGCATTTATCTGTGCCACTAATCCCGATACCATATAAACGCTCGTTGGTGGATACCAAGCAGGTGACGACCCTGTACCAGAAGGTGATCGCTGCTACAGATTTAACCAGGAGGTTGATGTTGGTTCACATAATTTTCCAGGATATTCGCGGTGATAATGGTTCCGCATGATTGAGGCGATAACTGTTCCGCATGATTGAGGCAGGGAATCCTTTCCTAGCGAGTCCACAAAAACATCGTCGTGAGCACCAGCCGCTGACAAATGTCAACCCCAAACAGCCCTCCACTAGATATAAAACTCTCGAATGTGTCTTGACCACCAACGTCAACACAGGGATCAGGACTCACTGGACACACTAATTTGAGCAGCCGATTCGTAAAGGTATATAACTCGTTCGTGATGAACAGAACGGCACGCCGAACATATAACACATACGACTTCCTCTGTCAGAAACGTCTAGTGTGTCGAAGGGATCATTACAGTCTCGTATATCAACCTCAAGATATGGCGTATCCATAAAGAGCGACGAGACAACTGTTTCAGTTTCTTAGCCATCATATATTGATTCGGAAGAATTTGTGCGATGTAATAGGCTTTTGCGCAATACATACGTATCCAAAAATGCCACACTCTGGAGAAGGGTAACAGATCGTCATTCAAGTTCCAGCAGTACTCCCTGGATATCATCAGTAATCGATTTCCAATTGAGAGTCATCATTTGGAGAGGACAACAATCAATAACAAGTCCTAGTGATGTATGACGATCCACAACATTGGCCCTCGTGATCAGTGGTCCATAAAAACCGTGTAAAGTAACAAGTTTACTTTTGCCGTCGTTACGTTGCGCTCCCGAATACGGCAATGATCATCGATGATCGCTTTCAGAAGAGGCATTCCTTCTCATCGGAGGAGTAAAACTACCTCATCATCAGCGTACACCCGGACAGTGAGGGTCCTTCCAGAAAGCGTCCAACCCTGATCCTGGGACGCATCCTTCCAAAGCAGCGCCTGCAGAAATGAAGACATCGAGAGCGGGCACCCATGTCACACTTCCCGATGAATGGGAATTAACATCAGTTGCCTGTGAACATGTTCGATAACCTTCTACGAGCCTCAACAGTAAACCCGATCATCTCCGAAATCCGAAGCCAAAAGTCATGTTTTATACGATCGAAAAGTTTATTAAAATCCAAAAAGGTAAAGGCACAATGAACAGAAATAGCGGCAGCAGCCGAAACCACATCACGGTATTCGGCAGCGAGCGTGAGAATAGGCCACCGAGGGAGACAGCTGACAACAGCTGCCAACATGGCGGACATACTGCCCTCGCCACTGTCATATAATCAGACCACGAAAAGTATCAACAGTATTACGACGAGTAGGCTCCATGAACGGAGCAAGCACAACTGACCGCCTCATCGCCCCGTCCAACACAGACGTAAATTGGACGCCCAAGAGGGGCTGAAAACGCACATAAAATTCCTAGGGAAGCCCATCCCTACCTGGCGATTTGCAAGAAGGAGAAGTAACAATAAGATCGTGTTCGTCATCCTGGTGAACGGTGAGTCACGTACCTGAGGTCCAATAGCCGGGTCGAAGGGAAAGTGGTTAGGTGCATCCACGTCCTAAGGATCCAGATAAAACTGAAGTAAGGCGTTAAGTAAGTCAGCCTGCAGGATCAGCTGACTTCCGTCAGTCGCTGTAAGAGCATGATGTCGACTCAAATATTGTAACGAAGCCATCTCCGGAATCGCCGGACTGTTACTGTCTCAGGTTCGAATCCTGCCTCGGGCATGGATGTGTGTGATGTCCATAGGTTAGTTAGGTTTAAGTAGTTCTAAGATCTAGGGGACTGATGACCACAGATGTTAAGTCCCATAGTGGTCAGAGCCATTTGAACCATTTTGAAGCCATCTCCTCTGTAGTGTCGTGGCTTCGATCGCACCCCCAACACTTCCATATGAAGCCGCTTCAACAGCAACAAGTTTGCTTTAATAAACAGTAAATCTGCAACGTGCTGAGGATGGGAGGGGGGGCAGTGGGGGTGGGGGCGATCCGCAATGTCACACAATTCGCGCAGAAGTGCGAATAGTAAAATTAATGAGTTGTTCCAGACCCCTTGTCCTAGCAGCAGAATACGTAATGAGAACTTGACGGAACTTGGGTTTATCCACGGCAGTCCACCATTCCAGAGTGGTAGAGTACCTCCTAGCTGACCGAAGACTACTCTTTCACGCACTGTGTATCACAGCATCGAGAGAAGGATCTGCAGGTGACTGACTGACATTAAACTTTATTTATTTATTTATGCATTTATCTATCTGGCAAGATTAGGGCCTTCAGGCCCTCTCTTACACCTAACCAGTAGAATTCGCAGTAAAATGTTTAAATTTAACCAACGCCGCGTATTTACACTTTTTGAACTGCATCGAGGACGTCACCTCGTTTAAACTTCGACAGTAATTAAAATGAAGAGACTTATCAACATGACGCTGAAGACAATTATAATTATCACCCGACACCCTACCCAGACTTCCCTCTCTTGAAACGCGAACCTTCCCCTGTGTGACCAGAAAGAGACGAAGCATGTAACACAACCAAGTGAGGTCAGAAAGTCTGCAGCCAATTCCTCTGTCAATTTCAGAAACGTCTACTACAGCAATTCTCGAAAGAATAAGGCAGTTCCCGTCGAAAATTCAGCAGCTCTTTAAAAACATCGCGAAGTCCCTGTAAAGGGAAACTGCAAACAAAACCTCTTGGAGGAACACTCTACCTGCACAGGAGTCAGATATAAAGTGACACAGGCGAGGCTAAGCGCAGTTCAAATACCCCTGTTAGCATTTACTGTGGCACTCTGAGGCACCCTGCCGCAACAGGAATACCAGATACCGCCTCCCCGATCTCTACATGATACGTGATATCACACTGCTGCTACGAGTGACAGACGAATAAGATAAGACTCATGCTAAGGTGGAACAGGGTAAGGCACAACTAATTCGTCAACATCGTGATTGCGGCGCCACTTATTATGAATCGTAAGAAAATTAAGCACCTACTGCCGTCCTTACGATGTTGTTTCAAAATAATGGTTTAAATGGCTCTGAGCACTATGGGACTTAACATCTGAGGTCATCAGTCCCTAGAACTTAGAACTACTTAAACCTAACTAACCTAAGGACATAAACACATTCATGCCCGAGGCAGGATTCGAACCTGCGACCGAAGCGGTCGCGCGGTTCCAGACTTTAGAGCCTACACCTGCTCGGCCACCTCGGCCGACTGATGTTATTTATTGTGCAGCTTATAATTTCGTTGCTTCAGTGCACCATCTTCACGCCTTAGTTGATGCTGAAGGGTTAATCATGATCCACACATACGATGTATTAGTGGCTAACACAGCTAGCTTACGCAGACTATCTGTAACTGCGATATCGTCTCTCCAACCATCAGCTGGTAGGTACACAGTAAATAACATCGTAAGGACGTCTGTTGGTGTTCCATTTACTTACAGTAGTGAATGCCTGTGGTCCCCCAGTCCTCCCGTAAAAACTATTATGAATCGCGCACGCCGCCATCCGAGCAGTCGCAGGAATGGGGTCAGGATTTATTTGCAACGGCGGAAAATCACCCGCAGTGATAGTGGCAATTGTCGGATGATCGCCAGAAACAAGGGGCGGTGTAGCACCAAGTTCGTTACTAGGGGGTACAAGGTCAGCCAGCAACTTACGGTGCTGTTCCACGAAAAACCGGAAAAAACATCTCTTCGCCGACGGTTTATTCGAAGATTGTTAAACAGAAAAGAGGTACCCACCTGTCCCCTGTACGTAACATGAATACGATAGCCACTAACTTGCATATACGATGGAATTTTCTTTTTTATCTACACTCCCACCGAATGTATGCCGCTATAACATTGTACCAGGTGTTGACTTGATCAACATTCACAGCGAATGCTTCTCACACCATCATATTGCGCGAAAATTTCCTTAAGGTAAATACCCTCTACCTCTGGAGAAAGACTGAATATTCGGACGTTTGTACGCGTAATCAATGTCCACATTGCCAAGCGCACCATACTAACTTATCTACTTGTAGGGGATTTACGAATTTCAGAAAGAAAATATAAACCACAGCATAAAAATTGACTGTATGGACCTGGTCCGAGGTAATATGAAAAGTATCAACTAAGCAATCGTCTATTCCCAAAGATCAGGCCACACATATACACCGACTTCCCAAAAGTAAAACTCACAGTACCTTTACGCCACGAGAAAGAAACACGTGCAGTCTAAACCACTGTAGAACACACACCCAACGAAGAACTGCACACCGACGACGTCACACAATGAAAGGCACAAACACCACTGAATGAGAAACATCGAATCAGTTGCAACCTGCTAGCTTGGCGCAACAGTCGGAACTGCAATCAACGTTGTACGCTGGATAGTCTTTGAAGCCTCACGTATATGTTAATAGCCCATGTTAAAAAGCATTTTTAAGAACAATCATCATATTTTATTGTTTCATTATTCTCTGTGAAACAAAGGAGATGTTACATCACTATAAGAAGCAATTCTCACACTGCAGTAAAGTAATACATTGACTGAAATCCATACATTTTAAGAAAAGTGAGTTGGCACTGTTCAAACAAGGCGTGGCCAAAGAGCGCTGCGGTCGCGCTCCTGCGCAGCGCTCTGAGCGCTGTGAGCGTGTGCGTGGGGTTGGTCTGTCATTCTGCGCAACGGATTAATCTGAGATGTACCCTTTACCCTGTGGCTCCTGCAAGATGCAATTTCCACCCCCACACTACTACAGAAGTCAGACAGACGCCCCTAACGTTCTAAAGAGAAATGCCTGAAAAACTTTCAGCAATAAATATCTTCTGGAGTCGTCCGCTGTAAGGAAAGGACACACAAATTCGCAAAATTTCTTACGTAACTAGTGGGATACTTGGGTACTGGAGTAATGCTAGTTAGTGTCAGAAAAACATGAAACTAACGAAAATTATTATTTACTTTGCAAAAATTCTGAGAAATCACAATGGCCCTTTTAGTTATGAACTGAGTAACTTATTTCTAGGTTCTTTTCGGAATGTGAAGTTACCTCTCAAGGATAGGATTCGCTAATGAAATTTCTATACAAAGTTTAAGATCGTTATTCACTTGGCAGAATGGGTGAGAGCCGCGCCTACTCAAATAATTATCCGTTAGAATGTTGCTAGGTACGGTCGAGGCTGTCGCGTGTGAAATGCAGTGAAGTGTACTGTTGTGGAGGAAATACGGGGCTCGCAATAGCTGTGGCGCACAATACCGTAAGCTGCGATGACTGCTGTCTGCGCCGCTCGCTGCTGACAAATACGATAACTCTCAAGGACTCTTATTCGCCCCTAGTCGAACTATTGGAGTCGTACACTGGTCAGATAACCGGTCCACCGCGATGCCACTCAAAAATTCGCTGGCAGGCGTTTAACTATAACTCTGTCCGTTCACACCGCACAGTAACTGTGGCGGCCTACACAGTGAACAACGCTTAATCGCAAGGACTCAATATAGAGTCGCACTTCGATTCGCTCTTGACTGAGGTGCTCTCCCAGTGAAGTACTGAGCAGCGACTTGTTCCTCACTCTTTGAGTACACGTAGAAGCGCACACGCTCTCGTTACGTGTTCTCGTTCCAAGAGCGACAACACAACGGCCCCTCTCCACGCCAGACGTGAAGGGGTGTATGTTTTGGTCTCTTCCATTACTCCTTCAGCTCAAGACGTCAGAAATATCGTCTGCCAATCAGCATTGCTCTTCTAAAATGGGAGAATGACGTTCCGTTTAAGGTGACCAATCCGGAAATCTGTAGCATCTGCGTTTGGCGTTTGCTATCTCCCTGTGAAAATCTCTGAAAGTGCGTGCTATGTGTAAAGAATGCGTAGGCTGGCCGCTGCCACACAATGTAGCGGAATTTGCTTTTAAGCCAAACAGGGGTCGTTCCCCCCTTTCCCTCCGGCAAATGCTGTCCGCTCCACAGGCGGCCACCAGCCAACGTAGATGGGTTGGGACCGGCCTCCTGGCCTGCAGTTGCTCTCCCAAACTAAAAGCTCCTGTGACCGTCGTGTTGTAATGTGTGTGTGTGTACGCCAGCCTCGAGTATTTCAACCACAGTGTGCTTACTTGTTATTTGCATGTCGCTTACATGAATTCATACAACATTGACTTTATCTTATCGAGTTTGGGTTCGAACGAGGCGTCTTGATGAGCGGAATGTGACTGTGAGGGAGGAATATGTAAGCATTGAAGGTCAGGAGACCAGGACGTATTACAAAGCCACGGCGAATGGGGCTCAGGGGGCGAGGTGGGGCAGGAGAAGGAGAAGGAGAAGAAAAAGTGAGGCCGCAGCTCGACGCCGCAAGATCCACGCAATCGACCTGTCACCAACCGTGTTCAATCAGATTTACGTTCTCGATTAGGAACACCACTGTGTCTACGCACTTGTTAAAAAAAAAGCAGCTGGACAAGTCACATCATTCAGTGCTGAAGGGGAATTGCCTTTTCAACGCAATGCAAAGTGCTTAGTGCACCATCACAGTCTTATGAGGTGAAAAAAACATTCACTCTAACGTCGCTGCAAGACCAGGCACAAAGATGACGTGGTGAGGGAAAAACGTAGTTAAGGGCAAGTACAGCAGCGACAAGATCTTTTACGGTCGACATCACAAGTTATTTGATTTCAGCAAGTCTTTCAACGCAAGGGGAGAATAATTTGCTGAAAGGTATGGAGGAAAATGTTGATACTATAAAATAAAAGTTCGTTCTACGGAAAATATGCGATTCTGACGTGGAATATTTCTCAGAACTCAAGGCAGTCATTTCTCGACCAGATATGGCTACTTTCGTTTCAGAAAATCAAAAATTTTGTTATGAGTTCTCAGAAATATATCGTTCCGTACGAGCTTTGATTTCCCTTATTTTACCGTGGTGATCGTTCCCTACGTAGGTCGGTGTCAACAAAATATTTCGCATTCGGAGGAGAAAGTTGGTGATTTGGAATTTTGTGAGAAGATTCCGTAGCATCGAAAAGCGCCTTTCTTTAAACGTTTTCCAGCCCAAATCTAGTTTCATTTCTGTGACACTCTCTCCCACATTTCGCAATAATACAAAACGTGCTGCCTTTCTTTGAACTTTTTCGAAGCACTCCGTCAGGCCCATCTGATAGCGATCCCACACCGCGCAGCCGTATTCTAAAAGAGGACGGACAAGGGTAGTGTAGGCAGTCTCCTTAGTAGGTCTGTTACATTTTCTAAGTGTCCTGCCAATGAAACGCAGTCTTTGGTTAGCCTTTCCCGCAACATTTTCTGTGTGTTCCTTCCAATTTAAGTTGCTCGTAATTGTAATACCTACGTATTTAGCTGAATTTACGGCTTTTACGTTTGACTGATTCATCGTGAAACCGAAGTTTATCGAGTTCCTATTGGCAATCAAGTGGATGACCTCTCTTTTCGTTATTTAGTGTCAACTGCCACTTTTCGCACCATTGACATCTCTTTTTCTAAACCGTTTTTCAGTTTGTTTTGATCTTCTGATGTCATTATTAGTCGATAAACGACAGCGTCATCTGCAAACAACCGAAAACGGTTGCTCAGTTTTGCTACAAAATCGTTTATATACATAAGGAACAGCAGAAGGCCTATAACACTGCCTTGGGGAACCTCAGAAATCACTTCTGTTTTACTCGATGACTTTCTGTCAATTCACGAACTGTGACCTCTCTGACAGGAAATCACAAATTCAGTCCCATAACTGAAACGATAGTCCATAATCCCGCAATTTCACTACGAGTCATTTGTGTGGTACAGTGTCAAAAGCTTTCCGGAAATCCAAGAAAAACCAAGTATCAATTTTCGTAGTTCCATTTTCAAAATTGGCTTAATATCGACATATTTTCATAAAGTCATTCATCACCTATCTTGCGCCTTTAGGGGTGGATTTTCTAACAACAGCCTCTTCATTTGTGACTGTATTACAAGGTCCACGCCGTCTCCAAATGTCAAGTTTCTATCTTAAGCGGTTTGGGCTGGGCGATGATGAGTCACTGCATCAGTGTGGCCCTATTTCATCTCCTTAGGTGCTGAATTTCCAAAAATAGTGAAACACATATTTCTTTCATTTCTACCCGAGAAGCCAAATGCAAACTTTCATAGATTCAGCTTTAAATATGCTTTCACCCAATGTTTCACTTCATGGGGTTTAAATTTCCAAAAAACGGGGACATGTATATTTTTTACTTCTGACAAAGAAGCAAAACAAAAATTTTCATACATGTAGCTTCACAAACGCTTGTACGAGTATAGTGAAATGTTTACACATTGAATTTAACCCCTGTTTCATACCTGCACGTGTTGAATTTCTAAAAACAGTGAGACACGCACTTCTTATAGCTAAACGAGCACCCAGCTGCAAAATTTCATTGATTTAGCATTGAAAAAGCGTTCGTAATGAAATATTTCATAAAACATTTCATCTCCCATTTCACAAGCTGGCCTACAGCTATTGTAAAAGAGGTGCCTGATGTGTTGGGTACTGTCGCTGGGAGAGAGGTGAGGTCCGAGCTGGTGCCACACATTATGTATCGCAACATATTTGGAAAACTTGTTGGACCCAGGAGTATCTGGACATCAAGCAGAAAGTTGGTAGAGACACGAGCCTAGTACGGACGAACAGTGTCTTGTTGGAAAATGGCACCACGATATTGGCGCATGAGAGGTAACAGACTAGAACGCAGAACGTACGCGCCACCAGAGCTGCCAGCCGTGATCTCAAGTCATAACCGATGGGTCCTCCGGTTAGTTAGGTTTAAGTAGTACTACGTTCCAGGGGACTGATGACAGAAGTTAAGTCCCATTGTGCTCAGAGCCATTTGAACCATTTGAACTCCCTTTCTGTCATTTCAAAATTACATTTACGCGTGTCGATTTTCAGGACATGCTTTTATACGACTATAACTTGACGTGCGACAAAGTGTTACAATTTTCTGTGACTTCTTGGTTAATGAATTACAGTAACTTGCTTACAGCCTATATAGTATAACAGTAACAAGTGACAGAAATGTTCAGTGGTACTCTCGTAACGTGCTCGGATCACTGGCCACATTGCCAATTACATGCCATTTTCTCCCATTGCAATCTACTGCACTGAAATAGCAGTAGCTGACATTGTTTCGTTAGTAATTAGTTTAATAGTTGCTAGGCTTATAACATATTACTGCGCCTCTTTCATAAAGGAGACGTTAGTAGCGTCAGCTATTTTCTTTTTTTTCTGCATCATGAAAACTGAGCGTTCCTATACAAGAGTTCCTAATCAGAGTGATACCAACCGTGTATCCAGTACAAGGGTTCAGAGAGTGTAATTCGGCCTCCGAGTTGCCATAAATGCGCCCATATCTGGTTTTCGCTGCTGAAATTTCCTCTGTTTATAGTGAATGCTTACTGCGGTACAGCTTGAGACGAAAGGTGCAAGTACGCGGAGAAGAAGTACGATCGGCAGCGGTCTCGCTCCTTCGACTCAGGCGGTGCTGCTCCGTCCCGTCAGATCTGAATATCTGTAGCTGTTCTGCACGCAGGCGCCGTTCCACATTTCCCACAGGGCTAGTATTTCCTTCCCGCGTTAAGAAAGATGCCAGCTGAAGAAAGTTCTGGGCACTGCCGCAGCTCAGAACAAGTGGAGAGGAGCAACAGGCCACGAATAGCTTAGCCACGAGAGCAAAAGTTCAGATCGGATCACGAGGTTGAATTTTTTCCCCTTCCGCAGCTTCGTACTGCTACAGGCGAGGTACCGTATTGCGTGGAGCCGTACGCGCTTCGCAGCGCTCTCCAGCACTCACAACTGTAACTTCCAGGCGGACCTTGGGACAGGTTGGTCCTTTCAGGCAGACAAGTGTTACCCATCCGAACAACGTTTAACCGTGCTTACCACTGAGATTGTGCCGGTGTATGTATGCACTTGAAGTGATTGGCTGCGGCCTTGCACTGGCGAAAGATCTGCTCTTCGATTTTAACGTGATATATAAAATACACGCGTAATGCAAGGAACGGTTGCTGGACGTTAATTTGATTCCTTGTCCTTAACAGGGTTGTAGAACCACCTCGTCTGATGATACGTACAACACATTCGACTGCTAATATTTTTTCACTTGCTTTTTTTATTGCAGTTACATCCCTGACGACAAAGAAAAGGTCAACTAATAGGTTATACATGCAACGATTCGGAACCTTCTTAAAACAAACATTTGTTGTAAACAGTGTTCTGGAAAATGGGTGGTCGCCAGCAGGGGGAATCCATTGTTTAACGCCGAACTGTGGAAAGTCTTGATGAAAATTCTAGTAATGATAGATAACAGCAAATGGTATTTTCGTTTTGTCTTTCGGGCAGGATCGAAACCTGCCATAAAACTGATGATTTCGTCTCGGAAATTTTCCGATACAACCCAGTGGATATGGAGCGACAAATATCGGTGCACTATATTTTAAGACTGATGCACAATGCAGTGTAAGCTTAAAACGAAAGTACGACGTGCGCAAATGTGTCGACACGTGCCTGTTACATGAAGAGACAATTATTTTGTACACACACGCACAATGCACTGAGTATTAAAATTAAAAAAAATGTAACCAATATAATAAAGGAGAGAACAGACGCTGTATATCTTACAGTATTCTTTTATTGTATAGTTTTCAGCATTGTGTCGCAAGTATGGTATCATAAACACCTTAGACTTCTTAGAAAATCGTCATTAGAAGGTCTGTTTGGAAACAGAAAAGATCATGTGATGGCGATTATCTAACTCGTTCAAGCTGGTTATGGCACCGTTAGCAAAACCCAAGGATGAGAAATTCAATACTATTTAGTTTTAATCCTGTTTAGTTTTTATCCTGCCTCAAGGTCCGCCTGGAAGTTACAGCTGTGAGTGCTGGAGAGCGCTCCGAAGCGCGTAGGACTCCACACAATACGGTACCTCTCCTATAGCAGTATGAAGCTGCGTAAGGGAAAAACATTGAGCCTCGTGATCCGATCTGAACTGTGTTCCCTTAGGCATCGTGCATCTTAGCATCTGTACATCTCTTCACAACTTAAGATAGAGACATTCTATCAGAGTTATTAGGTTCTTGTTCACTATCCCTATTACTGTCCGTTATCAGCAGATACATACCTAGATAGGCCTTATTCACAGACAACACCTGAAATTGCTTAGGATAAGACACAGAAGAACAAATCAAAACACATGGAACAAGAGAAAATGGACAGATGGAAGCAAGAAGAGGCATTGTCAGGAAAGAAAGTAATGTTTAGACTCTGTTTCGTCAAGGAGACTACTACTATGTAGCAAACGAGTGTCTAACAGATAATTACGCAGTCGTCTGTGACGCAAATTCAGTCGGTATTAATTAGTGTATGGTATTTACGGAGGTAAGTCGCACAGTTAAAACTAACACACCTAAAAAATACAGTTAAATATTTGTTTATTTGCAGGTACACGCCCGCAGTCAGGGCACGTACGAAAGATCCGAGGTACCGCCCAGTAACACGGCACCAGAGGAGCCGAAAGACAACGGGTGAGTGGAGTTGAGCTGCACCATTGGGTTAGATTAGATTAGATTAGATTAGTACTTGTTCCATAGCTCATGAGTACGACACTTCGTAATGATGTGGAACGTGTCAGGTTAATAGAAGTTGTCTAATTTTAAGGTTTTTTGTTTTTTTATTTTTTTGTGGGGGTGAGGAAATTACCCACTTACTATATCCAAAAATTCATCTAATGAGTAGGAGGAGTTGCCATTAAGAAATTCTTTTAATTTCTTTTTAAATGCTATATGACTTTTGATGCTATTAGGTAAGTGACCAAATACTTTTTGTGGCAGCATAATTTACCCCCTTCTGAGCCAAAGTTAGATTTAACCTTGTGTAGTGAAGATCATCTTTTCTCCTAGTGTTGTAGCCATGTACACTGCTATTACTTTTGGATTCGTTCGGATTATTAATAACAAATTTCATAAGTGAATATATATATTGGGAGGCTATAGTGAAGATCTCTAGCTCTTTAAAGAAGTGCCTGCAGGATGATCCTGGACGACCTCCAGCAATTATTCTGATTACACGCTTTTGTACAACGAACACTCTTTTACTTAATGATGAGTTACCCCTGAATATGATGCCATACGAAAGCAGACAATGAAAATAGGTGTGCTAAGCTACTTTACTGAGATGTATGTCGGCAAAATTTGCAATGACCGTAATAGCATAAGTAGCTGAACTCAAACGTTTCAGCAGATCCTCAGTGTGTTTTTTCAGTTCAATCCCTCATCAAAGCATACGCCTAGAAATGTTGAATATTTTATCTTAGCTACCGATTTCTGATCGAAGTCTATATTTATTAAGGGTGTCATTCCATTTAATGCGTGGAACTGTATATACTGTGTTTTCTCAAAGTTTAATGAGAGCCCATTTGCAGAGAACCACTTAATGATTCTCTGGAAAACATCGTTTGCAATCACACCAGTTAATTCTTGTCTGTTGGGTGTGATTGCTATACTTGTATCATCGGTAAAAAGTTCCAGCTTTGCATCTTCGTGAATATAGAACGACAAGTCATTAATATATATTAAGAACAGCAGATGACCGAAGACCGAACCTTGCGGCACCCCATTCTTGATTGTTCCCCAGTTTGAGAAATCTCCAGTTTTTTGCATATTATGTGGACATCTTATTTCAACTTTCTGCACTCTTCCAGTTAGGTATGATTTAAACCATTTGAGTCTTGTCGCATTCATACCACAGTACTATCTAGAAGCATTCCAAGATTTACACAATCAAAAGCCTTTTATAGGTCACAAAAAATCCCAAATGGGTGACTTCCGGTTACTCAGAGCATTTAATATTTCATTAGTGATAGTATATATAGCATTTTCCGTTGAAAAAACCTTCTGAAAGCAAACTGACATTTTGTTAAAACTTTATTTTTACAAAATGTGAAGCTGCTCTACAAAATAGCACTTTTTCAAGAATTTTGCATAAGGCAGTCAGAAAAGAGATTGGGTGGTAGTTGTTGACATCAGACGTATCCCCTTTTTTTTTCAGTAGTTTAACAATGGCATACTTCAGTCTATCTGGGAAAATACACTGCTTCAGAGAGCTATTACATATGTGGCTAACAATCCCACTTATTTCTTGGGAAAAAGGTTTTAATATCCTGCTGGAAGTGCCATCAATTCCATGTGATCTTTTATTCTTGTGATAGTTTATTATCTTCGTAATTTCAGAAATTATCTTCGTAATTTCAGAAGAAGAGGGGGATAAATTTCATTAACTGCCTTGCTTCTTCTAATGAACATTTAGATCCTATTTTTTCTACAACATTTGAAAAATGATTATTCAAAATGTTTTCGACTTCCAGTTTGTTGTTTATCAACTTTCTATTCGCTTTGATGGTGATGTCGTCATTCTGTACTCTTGGTTACCCTGTCTCCCTTGTAATAATATTCCAAATTATTTTGATTTTGTTATCAGATGTATTAATCTCAGACATGATGCACATGCTTCTGGACTTTTTAATAACCTTTCTTAATGTAGCAAAGTAGTTTTTATAATATTTGGCTGTTTCTGGGTAATTCCTCTTTCTTGTTGTTAGATACAGTTCCCCGTTGATTTTAAAAGATATTTTTATTCCTTTAGTAAGCCAAGGTTTTTTGAATGGTTTCTTATAATTAGATTCAACTATTTTCTCAGGGAAACAGTTTTCATCATGGAATAAGTTATATTTTAAATTAGCATTGGGTTCATTGCAAACTTCATCCCAGTCTAACTGCTGAAGGTTTACTCTGAAATTTCTAATTGTTGAGTCATTAATTGAAGATACAACTTTAGAGGGTAGTTTTGAATTACTGAATGGGGCTGTGTCATGTACTGTAACTAGCTGAGCATCATGTTCAGAAAGACCATTCTCAAAAAGACATGAATTTATGTTTTTTAACCTATCTTGGTCTATAAAAGTGATATGTATCAACGTGCTGCTGTCCTTTACTATTCGAGTAGGAAAATTAATGACAGATATCAAATTGAAAGAACCCAGCAAGACTTCCAGCTCATTCTTCCTATTACACTCTTTCAGTTAATCGACATTGAAGTCACCACAAATAATAATTTGCTTTCCCCTATCTGACAGTTAGCACAACAAGTCATCCAAGTTTTCTAGGGGTAAATGAAAGTTTACTGAGGGGACCTATATACTGTTACAATTATAAAAGAGCCCTCCATCAGTTTAAGTGGACAGGCACTTGCTTCTGTATGTTGCTCGAGACAAAACTTTTTTTTGTATCTAAGCTTTCTACACAGTGATAACTTTTGACGTATATTGCAACCCCTCCTTTCACCTTATTCTTTCTACTCATATGTGCAGCTAGTTTATAACCACTGATAATTACCTTTTGCATATCAGACACAATGTGATGCTCAGACAGGCATAGTATATCTATTACATTATAAGATTCAATGTCATCTAAACAAACCAGGGGCTCATCTACTTTATTCTTCAATACCGGGATATTTTGGTGAAAAATGGTAACATTATTTTTATTTTACTTTTGTGAGAATTTACTTTTTTCTTTAATCCACCAATATTTTGGTTAAATATGGTAGCATTATTATTTACTTTCCTGTTGTGAGAATTTTGTGAGTTTCGGAAGTCTTTAGCACTTGCCTGCCTGAATTTCTCATTGGACACTGATATTAATCTAAAAAAGAGGTACATCCGTGAGTCCTAGTGTCCCTCCTTATGGATTTAGCTAACAAGCCTTCTCTTTCCTATTGAAGTGCAGGCCATGCCTTGTGAAATCCCCCCTATCAATAGCCTCGACAGGAACCAATCCAATGTCTGACACAGTGGCCGCCCTACGCAACTGATCGAACTTCATATTTACTCTCCTGAGAGAGCGGTTCAACTGGGGCTGATCATGCCGCACGAAAGCAGGCCTGACATACATCTCCCGCCTCTACTGGCTCGGTGCGTTACTGCATACCGGGAATTTCAGTGCGCGCCAGCGCTGCAGACATATGGCTGTAAAGAACATAAACGTAATTGCATAACTTTATTGTTTAGAGTCGACAATTAAAGCGAAAGAACTATCCCTAGCATTAAGTAAATCCTCGTTTCGATAGTCTCAGAGCTGGGCCACATGTTTACATATAATGCGGCTTAGAGCGAGCAGGCAACGAAAAGGAAGAGATGGCGATGTGTGACACAGATGCAGTGGGCTGCAAGCAAAAGCAGGAATTTCGTACGGCCGACTACGAGACGCTGGAGGAGCACAGCTGGTGGCTGGAGGGAGGCACAGAGAGGTCTAGTTTCCTTTGGTTCAGACCAACTGTTCAGATGAGCCGGCCGGAGTGGCCGTGCTGTTCTAGGCGCATCAGTCCGGAACCGCGCTACCACTACAGTCGCAGGTTCGAATCCTGCCTCGGGCATGGATGTGTGTGATGTGCTTAGGTTAGTTAGGTTGAAGTACTTCTAAGTTCTAGGGGACTGATGACCTCAGATGTTAAGTCCCATTGTGCTCAGAGCCATTTTTACCATTTGCTCAGATGATGTCAGCTACCGTCACTGACCGAAGCCTCTGCCATCACACGAAGTGCGCGTCTTTACTGGACCGGTGGACCAGTTTGTTGCATTCAAGAGACACACCACAAACTGCTTAAAAGTTGATAGCCACCATGAAAAACTTAGTAACAAGTCCGTCTGCTGTATTTTTAGATAGATAGCTTTTTGACCACTGTTCATTTGGAAGCGAAGCTCCATCCCCAGGGCTTCAGTTGGTTAGAGACAAACATTCATTCCGACGTCAACAAGCCACAGTGCAATTTGAACTGAAGTTTCGAAGAACGTTGAAAAATTAACGGATGGTTGGACATTATATACAACTTACACGCTAAACGACCACAATAATTCTCTACTTAGATGTTCTACTGGAAAATAATAATTCTCTTTGTACATGTTAGGGGTTAAAATGAAACTGGAAAATTAGTAATTTAGGTAGAAAGAATGTACTTCCATACAGTATAATTTACTAGGATGTGGGGTAGGAGTACAGTGTGCCATGGACATAGATTAATAAAGCTGCTGTAACCAGATTGGGAGTACGGGAGAAGTGGCCGGTAGGAAAGAGGAACATGACGGAATAGAAACAGAGGTGAAGTGATTGGTAAAGCAGTGCGTAGGAGAGAGAGAGAGAGAGAGAGAGAGAGAGAGAGAGGGGGGGGGGGGGGGACTGGTGTTTGCTTTCTCGATCAGAAGTAAAAAAAAAACACTATTTTTAATGGTTCATATATTTGACTTCTCGGTTGAAAATTTAAAAAAATTAAAAAAAAAACGTTTTCAGTGTGTTCTGGAAATTCGGCTACCAAGGGGTGAAATAGGGCCACACTGATGCACTGACACACCATCGTCCAGCCGACACCGCTAAGGACAGTAACCTGAAATTTGGATACAGCGTGCGTCTTATACTGAAGGCATCGTTTAAGAAGGGATTGTTAGAAATTGCACTGCAGTCACAGTAGTTGTTGGCCAGCTCGTCTCAGCAGAGAAAACAACGGCTTTGTGAGGCCCTTCATAACTCAACTGCTGCGTACATCACAGCCAAGTGCGGGAGTGCAACGTTATACTGATGACAGGGCCCATAGAGCCAAGTTCTGTAAGTCTGATTGGACTATGTAATCCAGGAGATCACATCACATACCCTACCAATCCGTGAACCTTTATACCCGTTCGTCCATCTGTACGCTTCACCTGTTTCTATCAGGTTGTGTGTAACAGGCCCATTGGACAAAGCCGGAAGCCACCTGAGGCTTTTCGCGGACGATGCTATTGCCTATGGGAAGGTTGAAACGCAAAATAGCAGTGGAATTGTGGAATGAATGCAGAGGTTCGACGACTGATGAATGTAAGGTATTTGGAAAAGTAGGCGAAGGGATTCATTACTGTTCATTTACGCTACTTGCAAAAAATCGTTGGAGATTCCAACAACCGAAAAATTCCTGAAAAGTACCAACCGAAACTATTTGAAGTGTAATAACCTCACAAAACAAGTTGTAGCAACAGATCCCAAGCTGAGATTCGTTGAAAGAATCGTAAGGAAGTAGTAATTCGTCAACGAAAGAACGGGTTTCCAAAACACTTTAACGAAGAGCGGCGCATTTCGACACGCACAGTTTAGTATGCGTTAGAGCGTTACGGAGACATCCAGCGAACTCTGGTGCCAGACGCCAAAAGGGAGTCTTCGCGTATCAACAAAATATTTATTGCTGAAAATTCCGAACGCGTGCGTTCGAAGTACAGCCAGGCAACATTTTACGTTGTCGCCGTAGCGTATCACGTCCAAAGAGTCACTAAAATTAGGGCTCATACGAACATTCTTTCCACGTGCGCATTTGTGAATGGAACAGCGGAGAAAGATAGTATCAGAAGAACTCTCGGACCCACACGTAAAGGCGGCTCGCAGATTACGCACGTAGATGTAGATATTCTAGGTTTTCTTTCTTAAACAGTTTCATGTGTTACACCTGCAGCTAACCGACGAGGCGTTTAACTAATTTGCAATTTTATATGTTCGTTCTAGTAGCGGAAGAGACCGGCCTCGGCAACATTGGAGTGGGAATTTAAGCTCCCCGTAGTGAAGCAGTTTTTTTTTTTTTTTTCATCAGATTTCAGTTAGGTGCAAGACTGAAAGACCAGTATAGATCGATGTGTGTCTAACATTAAAAACAAAAAAAACTGTTGAGTTTCAGAGTACTATCTTCACACGTTGGAACCAGTACAGCGGTTCAGAAGCCTTGACGATCGTAATAATTTACCTACGTTAGGCTACATTTCACAATGCTGATTTCTAGCTGCATAGCCTTGCAGCACACTACGGTGTGTGGTGTAGGGCTTGTTTTGTACCCATCCCATAATTTCGCAGCTCTTATTTTAATTTTACTGATTAATAAAGCGCTTCAGTCTGGAACCGTGCAACCGTTACGGTCGCAGTTTCGAATCCTGCCTCGGGCATGGAAGTGTTTGATGTCCTTAGGTTAGTTAGGTTTAAGTAGTTCTGAGTTCTAACTTCTGAGGGACTGATGACCTCAGATGTTAAGTCCCATAGTGCTCAGAGCATCTGAACCATTTTGATGAACAATATGTACAATATCTCTGTTTCTAGTTGAGAATCACTCTACGATTCTGGTTAATACTTTACTTGGCGTACATTATGACACTATGCCACTCCAGTGGTGTACCTCTCCCAGCAGAAGATGGACAGGGAGAGGCACCGACGCGGTAACTAAAATGACTGGGCGATGCAGCAGCCGCGACGTTGTACCGTCTGGTGTTGCAGAAAATCGAGCAGGGACGCACGCTCATGAGCAACTGAGTTTCGGATAACTGCTCTGATGAAGATATGGCGCCATGGCGAATGAAATATTTCGGGTAGTAAGGTGGCCGGCATGCTATCAGATATTGTACTGGGCCATAGGAAGGGAAAAAGGGAGGAAGGTTGCCGTCGACAACGAGGTGTACCTGTAGGACGCGCGGACGTTTTAGGATACGGGGAAGATGGCGAAGGAAATGTCCTCTTCAGATAAAGTATACCGGTATTCGCCTGTATTTTTCCGGTAAAGCACCATACAGTTACGTTTGAATGGCGGACTTAAACTTGCACTTCCGTCCTGCGGAATACGAGTCTGGTGTTCTTAGCACAGTCTCACCTCCCCTGGTAGACTGGGCGAAAGACGCGCTATCAGTGCAGTAGACATCGTCACCGAGGGCGGGATTCTCACGTGCCCATGTGTTAAGCGTGATTGTAAACAGAATACTTGGTGTTCGACGATGAAAGAACTCAGTCGCGCTATACAGTACTCAACCCGAAAACCAACTTCAGCCAAAACCAACTGAACAAACGTTATCACTGGATATTAACACGGAGCAGTAAGCCAAGTGAACTAATATTCTCACTTGATAATAACACGGAGCAGCACATACTAATTACCTTCACTCACCAGAATGTTAAAAACACCCCAAAATATACTTACTTTTAGCCGGCCGGAGTGGCCGTGCGGTTCTAGGCGCTACAGTCTGGAGCCGAGTGACCGCTACGGTCGCAGGTTCGAATCCTGCCTCGGGCATGGATGTGTGTGATGTCCTTCGTTTAGTTAGGTTTAATTAGTTCTAAGTTCTAGGCGACTGATGACATCAGAAGTTCAGTCGCATAGTGCTCAGAGCCATTTTATACTTACTTTTATGCATGCAACTATAAACAATTATTAACACACCTCGCAAACTACCCAGAGACTTCCCAGATCCTTGTATGCATTATTTTATTTTATTAATACTTTATTTGGCAGTAATTATATTAATAAGTGGGCTGGTCGGAGTGGCCGTACGGTTCTAGGCGGTATAGTCTGGAACCCAGCGACCGCTACGGTCGCAGGTTCGAATCTTGTCTCGGGCATGGACGTGTGTAATATCCTTAGGTTAGTTAGGTTTAATTAGTTCTAAGTTATAGGCGACTGATGACATCAGAAGTTAAGTCTCATAGTGCTCAGTGCCATTTGAACCATTATTTTTATTTACAGTAAACTGGAAGTCAAACAAACGCAAATTTTATAAATATTGTCTCCACAATACCAACAATACTCAGACTATTTATTTGGCAACAATGGTAGAAGGAAGAGGCCTCCCGGAGATTGGGCGTAGAAACTTCTTCCCAATGATCAAAACGAGATTTTAAACGGTCGGCCGTGCCCTGGGCAACATTAGGAGGAATCCTAACCGCGGTTCCTTTCACCTGTAGGGCCAGAAACGCCAACGACTACTTTCAAAGCCATCCCTATGAATGGTATCTGTTATTACGGAAGGTATTCCTTCTGATAAAGAAGTTCTGTTACCTAACATCTGCAAACAAACAGCCTGTCATCTTCTGCTAATTCAAGGCACTTATAGAAGTCCAAAAAATAGAAGACCAATTATAAATGGAATAAGACCAAACGGTAGCGCAGTGTTCACAATGTTCACCATTAGATACCGACGTAGAGATGCCGACGTTCTATATAGTCATGTACTGTGATGTCCGTATATAAACTGCCTAACACTCACTACAGCTTCCACTCTCAATAAACGAAGGTAGTAAGTAATAAGCAACGGTAACTGCCACGATACATCATGGCGCTACAAGAAAACGTGTAGAAATGGAGAAGAGATGGAAGACTGTATGAAGCAATGTGATTGTCATTCATGAGCCAAAGGTGCCACTATCTTTCAGCAGTGCCAGACGGGGAGATGGATATAATACAATAACATTTTTGTCAGTGAACGTCTTATCAAGTACGTAAATACCATTGTTGCAGTACTAGTCCTACACATGCTTCACACACATACTATTTGACGTGTCGAGGAAGGTGTGAAACGAGAGATTTTCAAGTTCGAATCAGAATTTAATTTAAAGAAAGGACAAGGGAAGGAATTTCACACAGAAACTTAGTATGGAGGCCCTAAAACTCGATCCCCTCCAGATATGTATGATGAATTGGTTAAATCAGTCGCAGGTGATCACTTTAACGAATATCTACTAACAACAGTATTGGTGGCCCTTGTTTTGATCAGCACCGTGGTAGATTCTTCCCTACACTTTGGTCAGAGACCTGAAGATGGCGTAGTATAACGCTGAAACTGGTTGACAAGATAAGATAAGATTGAAAATTGACGGTGTTTAACTTGACAACCTCTATCGAACAACCGAGTCCCGCGACCATCTCTAAAAAGATGGATATGCAGAAACTCTATCGACGTGCAACGTTTGGTTCCGATCTGACTGTCTAACATGCGGAGGCCTGGGTGTCAGCAGAAAAATATTCTGCAACACTGGCAAAATTCTTCAGGTTGAATCAGCTCTGAACGAGACTGGAAGCAAAATTATGGATGTAGCACTAGTGAGCTTTCTCAGAGAAGCGGCTTCGGAAGTGGAGGAGAAGATACAGCAAACTGATTCCAGACATCCCTGGTTTAGTCATTAGCCTCAGCGACGAAGAATCAGATCAAGAGAGAGCTTCATGCAGACAGCTACAGCAAATTCCTACTTCTCCCGGAAAGCGCTAAGTGGACTTTGACGAGATTGTTCGCCTAATGCACACCGAACGAATGGCAAAGTATAACCAAACGCAGGCTCACAGCTTCACTACATGGAAGATGCAGAACAGCCTAAGAACGGTGCAAAGTCAACATCAGGAAATGGTGAGATTATGAGATTTTGGGGTGTGGTGAGCTACAGGACGAACAGCAGACGAACACCACCTGCTGGCCTGCAGGAACCTGCCGGGGCAGTTGTACCACAAGTGGCCTTACTGCAGCTGACAAAACAGCGGCGGAAACCGCTGAATACTGGGCCCTCCTGAGGGTATCAAGGGAAATGTCTCTTTTTTTCTTTTTTCAATCTTCGCGTCTCCATTTTTGTACTTTTTAATCTCTGTATTTTTAGTGTTACTACCTTCTGTCTGTATTTTATTGAATTACACCTGTAATTTATTCTTTGTATGTAATTAATATCTGTGTGAATTTTATTAATAGTCTACCAGAATTGTAATAATTTCATGTCCCGGACACACAGAATAATATTAATAAATTTGCTAATACACGGGCCTTTGAAAAATTATCGCAATATATGAAACGTTTCACAGTTATTGATTGGCGACTCCATGGAGTGCTGTGTGCACAACGACCATATATGTTAAATTAAAAGGAAGCTCAGCGTTGGCCGTAATGTTGGTGTTTTCTTGATAGCAGAATCGATTTTCGATCACATAGTGATCAGTGCTGCACATATTAAACACAGACACTGGTATCAAGTAATCAATAACCAAAACTGAGAAGCGATCACAATATTGTGATAACTTAATACGAGTGTATGTGTTTATTTTGTACAGCACTGAAGATGATCACTATGTCATCGAAAATCGATTCTGCTATCCATAAAACATCAATATTACGCCCAACGCTCACCTTCATTTTCATTTCACAGTTACGTCAGTCAATAATATATAATTTTCTTTAGTAATAATTATTACAAAAAGTAAGAGAAACTGCCTCGTCATCAACCTTGATTTTCATTTACATATTTTGTTATTTCTCACATCTGTAAACACGCCGACAACATTTAATGTAAGGAAATTATACTTCAAATTTGGTTCCTTCAAAATTAAAAAAAAATACTTGCACATGAGCCAAATTACAAAAAAAAAAGAATCAACATATCGTATTCCGATTCATCATAAGTATTCTGTTCCAGCTCCAACTAACAGCTCCCCCCTTCTTCCTATCTTCCAACACGGTAAGCAAATATGCGAATCGTTTTAGTTTATCGTCCGGTGCTGCACTCCAGCGACAGAAACAGCATTATATCCGCGAAGTACGAACGTCTTACTTCGTTTATATGAGTAACTCAATTTGGGGAAACACGCCGCAGCCAGACTCAGCTGCAGCGGACACGAAGTACAGAATGCAGTACACAGTCTCTGTTGGACGTTAACTTCCACTAACGTTCGGTTTCGGATGTCAAGCATCCGCCACTATGTTTCCAACAACAAAACAAAATATGAGATTACTCACGTTAATGTGCAAACTGCACAAGAAATCAACTTACAGATTGTTTATGAATAGCGATGGCGCATCAGAGAGGTTTTACAACAAGTGTACAGAATTTTTATGACCTGTTCGCAGAAAGTATGTAGTGTAAACATGAAAACAAAATTACTCTAGTCAAATAGAAACCCGTGCCTTGGTCGTTCCCCACGTGCCAACGGATACAACAGGAGCCACCTGCGAACTGAGGTCACAACAGAGATGAGGAATGGTTAGAGGACTTACCGAAAGGAACAGGCAGAGTGGTTATCACTTCGAGAACGAAATACGGCCTTACCAAGAACCGGACCGGTGTGAGGTTCGACTAAGGAGTTCCTTCCATATAAAACTAAATACGTCGTTCTTAACGGAACAAAATTGGTTAAAAAAATGGTTCAAATCGCTCTGAGCACTATGGGACTTAACATTTAAGTTCATCAGTCCCCTAGAACATAGAACTACTTAAACCTAACTAATCTAAGGACATCACACACATCCATGCCCGAGGCAGGATTCGAACCTGCGACCGTAGTAGTCGCGGGGTTCCGGACTGACGCGCCTAGAACTGCACGGCCACCGCGGTCGGCTAAAATTGGTAGTTGGAAAGATAATTTTAGCTGTATTCCAAGGGTATGTCGTTACCATTTGCAATATACGTATGTGACCAACTGGAATTTACCTGAGGCTTTCCGCAGGCGATGGTCTTGTATATAGAAAGGTTGTAACTCAAGAAGTCCGCAGCGAAATGTTGAGACAATATTGTAGCACGGGCTGACATCTGACGCTGAATATAAATAACGCATTTCGAATAAAGATGCAAAGATGTCAGTTTTTCCAGAATGAGATCTGCCAGGAAGTTTCATATCAGTTTTTGATTACGCTACTGGCGATAAACAACAGTAGAACAGTAACCACCTTATAATACTTTGATGCAAACAACAACAGCGGCCTAAAGTAAAATGATCAACTAAAACAAGTTATAGGAAAATCAGCTGCATGGCTGAGATTCAATAGAAAGAAGTTATGAAAATGTAATGTATCCAGAAAAGAACGGGTTTACAGAACACTTGTCACACAGAAGACGACGACAAGAACGTGGAACTGCTCAGCAACCTGGAATAGGAGCCAGCTTCGATTGATGAACCCAACTAAGAGCGGCGTGTTTCGTCACGGAATCATGTAGTAAGCGCGGGAGGATTTCGGAGATGTTCATTAATCCCCAGCGGCAGACGCTACAAGAGAGGCGTTGTGGTCATGTACACGTTTGGCGTTGAAATTTCGACAGTGTACCTTGGGTAGGGCAACGTATTACTCCGTTCCACCTCTTCTCAAGAAATGACAGGTGCGAGAAAATTAGAGGAGTTGGAGTTCATTTGAAGGCTTACCGACAGCCATCACTCCCACGAATCATTCTTCCCACTTCGAGAACAAAACAGGTAAAGTGCGAAATGAAGGTGCTGTAAGTATCTCCCAGCCACTCGCCGTGAGGTGGCTTGCACAGTATCAACGCAAAGAAAGGAATGACTAAGGTGGTGAAGAGTATTTAAAAAGAGAAGAACGGAATGCTTGCTAACAAAATTGAGGTAGACACAATGATGGAAGTTGTGGAATATTTCTGGTATTTATGAAGAAAGATGGAACACGATACTCGAAGCAAGGAAGGTATCAGAAGTGAACTGACACATGGAAAGGAATATTTCTGCATTCAAGACTTCCTGATAGCAGATAATAACATGGAGTGAGGAACTACGCTACTGGCGGTAAACAACAGTAGAACTATACCACTGTATGCAAGTGAAACGTGGAGTGTAAATTTGGAAGGAAGTAACTGGAAGCCCTTGAAATATGACGCTATCGAAGAGAAGTAAAAATTAAGTGGTCATATAAAATACGAAATGATAGGAAATGTACGAAGGAAGGAAGTTTGCCGGCCGGAATGGCCGAGCGGTTCTGGCGCTACAGTCTGGAACCGCGCGACCGCTACGGTCACAGGCTCGAATCCCGCCTCGGGCATGGATGTATGTGATAGGTGAGTTAGGTTTAAGTAGTTCTAAGTTCTAGGGGACTGATGACCTCAGATGTTAAGTCCCATAGTGCTAAGAGCCAAGCCTTCTCTAAGGAGGCCTGGAAAGAAATTGCTGCAAAGCAGGTGGCTGTTTAGTTGGACACCGGCTACTCACCTGGTAATAGTTAACATGGTGCTGCGTGGAGAGAAGAGTAGTAAAAGTATATTAGAAAGCGAAAAGCCGGTTGCAAACCACGTGTGGAGTACTTGCGCCTGGAGGAAAAGACAGAAGACGGGATTAAACGTGTCAAGAGGCTGATGACTTGAAACTTAAAAGCTGCACTTGTATTTTTGACAATGATCGAGGTCTGAACAAACTATTTCGACATTACAATGAATGTCTTTTCTGATTACTTATCTGTGGAGCGCTGAAATTTTGTCAAGTTTTTTTTTTTTTTTTTTTTTTTTTTTTTTTTTTTTTTTTGCATGACTGCTTGGATCAGCAGTTGCGTCAACGATCATTGTAATGATTTGTCGATTTTCTGTTATTTGCACAAGGCAGACATTCAAGGGTAGTCAGTTTACTTTGTATCGATGTAACAGGCGTACTTATACGTACACAGTTCATTTGATACCTTCACCTGCAAAGAAAGAAACGGCAATAAAAAGTAAACTTACTGATGGAAATGGTATGGCATTCAAGATGTAATATAATGAGACCACTACACAGAAATAAGCAATTACTGCCAACGGATGACTATTACTTCCAACTAACTTTGAAAACTGTAGAAGATGTCGAAGTCATTTTGGAGTAATAGAATGTTTTAACTCAATTTTACTAATATGTTGTTGGAGTGAAGTAAACCAAATTAAATTTCACGTGAATTATTTATCTGGTAGCTTTAATGCGCGTGTATAGTGAAAAGCCATAAAACATGATGTCAATAAATGAGAAAATATAATTACTGGAGCGTTAACCGCCCGCACGTTAATAATACATCATAAATAGAACGGGTGTGCAAGATTAATGGCTGCCGGCCTCTCGTGTATTATTAATACGCGGTAAATATGAACAAAAACGGCGTGCCCACGGGTCGAAAGTCTGACAGACAGAGTGGCGAGTCTGATGCGGGTAGCGCGACCACGTTAGCGGATTATCTCCTCAAGTGCAACAGTACGTGTGCACTTGTGTTAAAACATTTTTATAACTTTCTTGAACTGGAAGCCATGCATTTTCTATGTAAATAGATGGCTTTGGCTCGTGGGACTTTTCCTATATGAGAGTAGTTCGAGATGGTTATTCCGGTAAAAGAGAACGTTCACTCGGAAAAAGGATGCGAACATTAGAATAAATGCATTATTAGTTTCGGGTAGAGTTATGAATGGATGGACATAATAAACATGTGACCTACACTCGCGAAAATTCCTGGTGGTGAGAAATGAGCATGAAAACTGGAACGAAAATACACAGGAACTGTGAACTGTGTCCAGACAACAAATCGTGATGTATGTGTGAGGCATTAGAGGAAAAAAAACAGATGTGTAATATGCAGTCTAATGATTATATTTTCAGTCCATCTGAATTATTATCTAGTATTATGTGAGACACTATCTAAAGTTATTAAATATTTTTAACAGAAAGTCCACTTTCAACTATAAGTGATGAAGTATTACCTTTTTGGGCTTTTAGTAGCCAACATTTTCTTGAATGCTGTTTAGCTCTTGCACGTTTGTCACTTTAATTTCGTAAGATTTTGTGCCACAGGTAACATCATATGCATACAGCTGTGGCTATATGTATTCTCGACGTAAGACTCTACTGTCAATGAAACAAAGAAACGCTGTTATCATATTATGTGTTGTACATTGGTAAACACAATTACCAGTGACCATGCGAAACTCGATAGTGATGATTCCGTATTAATGCCCTTCATTAATGTTCAGTAAGCGTTGTACAGGAAAAGTGAAACAATACATGTTTAGGATAACTAATTAATAAATTCGAGTCACAGACAACATACGACATAGTGTCTGTTAAAAACATGACTTTTCTTTTACGTGTATTCCTCTTTTTGAAGTTACACCCATGCGTTCCCACATTGGCATTTAACAGTAAAATTTAAAATTAACTGTCTGTTATCAGAACTTCTTTACCTGTGTGAACTGTACTACCACAAACTAAAGCAGTTGCAAAACAAGTTGACTATCGATGGGGAGTTACACCTAGCGTGTAATGCTATAAGCAGTGACCTGGTCCATGTAACAGGCAGTGAACCAAAATACCATCAGTTGTGACAATTCCAATACGGAAAAAACCAAGCGAGGTGGCGCAGTGGTTAGCACACTGGACTCGCATTCGGGAGGACGACGGTTCAATCCCGTCTCCGGCCATCCTGATTTAGGTTTTCCGTGATTTCCCTAAATCGTTTCAGGCAAATGCCGGGATGGTTCCTTTGAAAGGGCACGGCCGATTTCCTTCCCAATCCTTCCCTAACCCGAGCTTGCGCTCCGTCTTTAATGACCTCGTTGTCGACGGGACGTTAAATACTAACCACCCCAATACGGATCCCCCCTGCGGGTCCGGGGGTTAGAATAGGCCCGAGGTATCCCTGCCTGTCGTAAGAGGCGACTAAAAGGAGTCCCCCCCCCCCCCCCCCCTCAAGGGGGTAGTTATCGCCTGCGTCCGGAGACGGATGGTTTCACGACCTATATTTGCGTTCATTTTGGTTTTTCACTTCTTCGGGTTTCTTCCTTCCCTTGGTTGGTTCCTTTCTTTGTTCTTCTCTATCTCGCTGTCTTACTTACTCTTCTCCTTGCCTTCTTCTCCTCGCCTTCTTCTCCTTGCCTTCTTCTCCTTCTCTGGTCTCCGCTTCGGGGTTTGAGACAGTATGTCCTTTCTTTCCCTCTCTCCTTTCTTTTTCCTCTTCTTCCTTCCTCCCTGTGCGTGCCTGAAGGCCCACCCACGCGTTCGCACGCGTAGCCGGTGACGGGGTAACGCGTAATTCCCCACCCTGGGTAGACAAGTAAGGCACGCACGTACCCCCTAGTAACGGCCAGGCCCAGGGAGGGGTGATTGCCTGAGCTAACACCTTCCGACCGTGCCGATTGGTAACTCAGTCCGTTTCTCGGGAGGTGTGACCTGAGGTGTGAACAATCACCTAAGGCGGGAGTGCCCTCTGAGAGGGTCCCCACAAGGAAGGAGCGCGCCATCGGAGACGCTGGCAATCATGGGGGATTCCTCCGCAATGGATTTCTCTTCTTCTTCTCTCTCTCGACTTCTGCCCACAAATGGAAACTTGACCAGCCACCAGTGACAAAAGTACTACCGCCTGCCCCACAGTTCCTCGTAGTTTCTCGATCTGAGGACGGAAAGGATTTTTCCTGTGTCAACCCTTTCGTTATCCAGAAGGGCGTAGATGCCATAGCCGGATCTGTCAAGTCTTGTACCAGGTTGCGTAATGGTACCTTGTTACTAGAAACTGAGAGCACTTTTCAGGCACAAAAACTGCTTCGGGCCACACTCCTGTACACGTTCCCTGTCCGGGTGAAGGCTCACCGCACTTTGAATTCGTCTCGTGGAGTGGTCTATACTAGATCACTCGACGGATTGACTGACGAGGAGATTCAGTCTTTCCTCGCTGAGCAGGGCGTGACGGCTGTCCATAGGGTCATGAAAAAGGTCAACAATGACCTTGTACCGACCCGAACACTTTTCTTGACCTTTGACAGTGTTCAGCTGCCGTCACGCATCAAGGCGGGCTCCGAGGTTATCTCTGTTCGCCCCTATGTCCCGACACCTACGCGCTGCTACCAGTGTCAGCGTTTCAATCACACTCGCCATTCTTGTTCCAATGCGGCTACATGTGTGACTTGTGGCAGGGCAGCCCATGAGGGTGACTGTCCACCTCCGTCTCCTCATTGTGTGAACTGTCGCGGTGACCATGCAGCGTCCTCCCGCGACTGTCCCATCTACAAGGAAGAACGCTGTATCCAAGAAATTCGGGTCAAAGAGAAAGCCTCCACCTCGGCTGCTCGCAAGCTATTCGCTAGCAGGAAGCCCACGTTGCTCCCAGCGGGGAAGTACAGTACTGTCCTCGCCTCTCCTCGGACTACCAGGGAGGTGGCGACGCAGACATGCGATCTGACCTTCAGCACTACGGTCGTCCGTTCGGCCAGTGCTAAGATCGCCCGGTATACGTCTCCTCTTCCTCCCGTCGCCCCTCCGACACAAGCACTTTTATCAGCTTCTGCCAGGACGAAGACCCAGAAGTCAGAAGCACGGGCCTTCAAGAAAGAACCGTCTCGTGGAGACCTTCTACGTACCTCCAACCCTCAGCCATCGACCAATCCTTCCACAAATCGGCCTTCCAAGAAGGCTCATAGGAAGCACAGTTCTCCTTCCCCGCCACGGCGCATTTCTCCTCCTGCGCCCCCCAGCGGTTGACGCCCCAGGCCGTCATCCGTTTCGCCTGGCCGCACCGCCGGCAGCCGAACATCTGGCCGTTCACCAGCGGAGGAAGCTCCCCCTTCTGGCCATCTTCACAAGATGGCCGATGAACCTCTAGAACAAATGGACGATGACTGTCCGCCTCCTGCTAGCGGCGGCAGTGCTCGCTCGAAGCCGGGCCCTCAGAGGCCTTCTCGATGACCCCTTCTTGCACCTTCTTCTTCTCACGATGGCACTTATTCACTGGAATATTCGCAGCATTCGTTCCAACCGAGAGGACTTGAACTTGCTGCTACGCTCGCACCGTCCTCTCGTCGTAGCCCTCCAGGAAAATAAGCTACGCCCATGCGATCACATTGCCTTGGCACACTACACCTCTGAGCGTTTTGACTTACCCCCTGTAGCACTTATTCCGGCTCATGGAGGGGTTATGTTGCTGGTCCGGGATGATATCTACTATGATCCCATCATATTGCACACCGGCCTGCAGGCAGTTGCCGTCCGCATTACTCTCCCCAATTTTACATTTTCTATCTGTACCGTTTACACTCCATCGTCGTTACCAGGGCAGACATGCTGCAAATTATTGCTCAGCTCCCTACACCATTTCTGTTAACTGGAGACTTCAATGCTCACCATCCTCTTTGGGGCTCTCCAGCATCCTGTCCGAGGGGCTCCCTGTTAGCAGACGATTTCAACCAGCTCAATCTAGTCTGCCTTAATACTGGCGCCCCTACTTTCCTTTCAGACACCTCTCACACCTATTCCCATTTGGACCTCTCTGTCTGTACTCCCCAACTTGCACGCCGGTTTGAGTGGTATGCGCTTTCTGATACATATTCGAGCGACCACTTCCCGTGTGTTATCCATCTCCTGCCTCATACCCCCTCTCCGTGCTTAACTAGTTGTAACATCTCCAAAGCAGACTGGGGACTCTTCACTTCCAGGGCGACCTTTCAGGATCAAACCTTCACAAGCTGCGATAGTCAGGCCGCACACCTCACGGAAGTCATTCTCACTGCTGCTGAATATTCCATCCCTCACAATACTTCTTCTCCACGCCGCGTACCGGTCCCCTGGCGGACCGCAGCATGTACAGACGCCTTACGTGCTCGTCGACGTGCATTACGCATTTTTAAACGCCACCCTACAATGGCGAATTGTATCACTTACAAACGATTACGTGCGCAGTGTCGTCGTATTTTTAAAGAAAGCAAGAAAGCCAGCTGGGCTGCTTTCACAAGCACCTTCAACAGTTCTACTCCTTCTTCTGTTGTCTGGGGTAGCCTGCGCTGGCTATCTGGCACTAAGATCCACTCACCAGTTTCTGGCTTGACGTTCGCGAATGACGTCCTTGTGGCCCCTGAGGATGTCTCCAATGCCTTCGGCCGCTTTTTCGCAGAGGTTTCGAGCTCCACTCATTACCCCCCTGCCTTCCTCCCCCGAAAACAGGCAGAGGAGGCTCGGCCACCTAATTTCCACTCCTCGAATTGTGAAAACTACAATGCCCCATTCACCATGCGGGAACTCGAAAATGCACTTGCCCGGTCACGGTCCTCTGCTCCGGGGCCTGACTCTATTCATCTTCAGATGCTGAAGAACCTTTCTCCTGCGGGTAAAGGTTTCCTTCTTCGTACTTACAATCTCATCTGGATTGAGGGACATGTTCCCGCATGCTGGCGCGAGTCTATTGTTGTAGCGATTCCTAAGCCGGGGAAGGACAAGCACTTGCCTTCCAGTTATCGACCCATCTCGCTTACCAGCTGTGTCTGTAAGGTGGTTACATCGTATCGTTCCTTTTTTGACGACTCTCTTCACCGTCAATATGGGTTGTATGTCTCTGCCCTGCTACCCCCTGGAGTTCGCTTTCGTCGTCTCCTTCAACACCTTGATTTTTCGCTCCCTGCAACCTTTAGAGTGGGCGAGAGCCACACGCCACCTTGGCTCCAGGCTCAGGTTCGCGTTCACCTTGACCTCCGCTCGCTCCCAAAGGAGGTTACCCCCGGTTCAGTATACCACTCTCGTTTTGTCGATTGGTTGGTTTGGCTGCTCGAATCTCGATGCCTACTTACCAATGTACAATGTGGAATTCGTAGCGCCGCTCTGCTGTTGACCATCTGGTTACGCTGTCGACCTTCATTATGAATAACTTCTTGCGGAAGCGCTCGACCGCGGCTGTGTTCTTTGATTTGGAGAAGGCTTACGACACCTGTTGGAGGGCGGGCATTCTCCGCACCATGCATACATGGGGCTTTCGCGGTCGCCTCCCTCTTTTTATTCGTTCCTTTTTAATGGATCGACAGTTCAGGGTACGTGTGGGTTCTGTCCTGTCAGACAACTTTCTCCAGGAAAATGGGGTGCCACAGGGCTCCGTTTTGAGCGTCGCTCTCTTCGCCATTGCGATCAATCCAATAATGGATTGCCTCCCAGGTGATGTATCAGGCTCCCTTTTCGTGGACGAATTTACCATCTATTGCAGCCCGCAGCGTACATGTTTCCTGGAGCGCTCTCTTCAACGTTCTCTTGACCGTCTTTACTCCTGGAGTGTCGCCAATGGCTTCCGTTTTTCTGCCGAGAAAACGGTCTGTATTAACTTCCTTCGCTACAAAGAGTTTCTCCCACCGTCCTTACGACTCGGCCCCGTTGCTCTCCCATTCGTGGAGACAACAAAATTTTTAGGTCTTACATTTGACAGGAAACTTAGTTGGTCTCCACATTTGTCATATTTGGCTGCCCGTTGTACTCGTTCTCTAAATGTCCTCCGTGTTCTCAGTGCACGTCGTGGGGAGCGGATCGAACGGTCCTACTTCGCCTATATCGGTCGATCGTCCGCCCCAAGCTGGATTATGTGTGCTTTGTATACTCCTCTGCACGGCCGTCCATCTTACGCCGCCTCAACTCCATACAACATCGGGGTTTACGGCTTGCGATCGGAGCGTTTTATACTAGTCCCGTCGAGAGTCTTCATGCTGAAGACGGTGAATTGCCACTCACCTACCGGTGCGATATGCTGCGTTGTCGTTACGCCTGTCGGCTTCTGTCAATGCCCAACCACCCATCGTGTCGTTCCTTTTTTGACGACTCTCTTCACCGTCAATATGGGTTGTATGTCTCTGCCCTGCTACCCCCTGGAGTTCGCTTTCGTCGCCTCCTTCAACTCCTTGATTTTTCACTCCCTGCAACCTTTAGAGTGGGCGAGAGCCACACGCCACCTTGGCTCCAGGCTCAGGTTCGCGTTCACCTTGACCTCCGCTCGCTCCCAAAGGAGGTTACCCCCGGTTCGGTATACCACTCCCGTTTTGTCGAACTTCGTTCGAAGTTCATTAATATGACCTTCATTTATACGGATGGCTCTAAGACCAATGACGGGTCGGGTGTTCTTTTATTGTCGGTGCACAAAGTTTCAAATACCGGCTACATGGCCATTGTTCGGTCTTCACAGATGAGCTCTTTGCCCTCTATCAGGCTGTTCTTTACGTCTACCGCCACCGACATTCTGCTTATGTCATCTGCTCCGATTCTCTGAGCGCCATCGAGAGCCTCAGTGATCCGTATCCGGTTCACCCTTTCGTGCACCGGATCCAACGCTCTCTTCAGCAGCTGGTGGACGACGGGTCTCCAGTTAGCTTTATGTGGGTTCCTGGCCATGTCGGTATCCCTGGGAACGAAGCTGGAGATGCCGCGGCCAAGGCTGCGGTCCTCCAGCCTCGGACGGCTTCTTGTTGTGTCCCTTCATCAGATTGTAGCACGATCATTTGTCGGCGCATTTTATCGCTGTGGCATGCCAATTGGGCTGCACTTAGGGACAACAAGCTTCTGGCCTTGAAACCTCTTCCCGTAGCTTGGACGTCGTCCTCACGTCCTTCTCGGCGGGAGGAGGTCGTTTTGGCCCGGCTACGAATTGGACACTGCCAGTTCAGCCATCGCCATCTGCTGACGGCGGCGCCGGCGCCGTTCTGTCCATGTGGGCAATTGCTGACGGCCCGCCACATTTTAACGTCCTGTCCGGAGTTTACTACGCTGCGTCTTGATCTTGGCCTGCCATGTAGTCTGGATGCCATTTTAGCGGATGACCCAGGAGCTGCTGCCCGCGTTCTTCGTTCTATCAACTTGACACACCTGTCTAAGGATGTTTGATTATGCTGTAGTTTTTTAATCCTATGTCTGTTCATACGTCTTTTATAGTGTTGTGCCTTTTAGTTGCTGTTTTAACCTTGTGCCTCGCGGTGAATTCCTAAATTAGTCAGGGCGCTAATGACCATTGTAGTTGTGCGCCCTAAAACCAGAAAAAAAACCAATACGGAAAATTTCCAAAAAGAATATTGGAATAAAACCTCAAAACAGAGGTCTACACTACATCATCAGCGTTTTCATAGAAAGTAGTTCCTTTATGTCAGACTGGATATACTCTGATTGTATGAATAAATTTGTTTTCAGTTAGCTACAGTTAGAGTGACACCGACATTAAAGCAAAAGTACCTCTCTGAAACTAAGCAGTATATGACAATATTATTTTATCATCAGAGGGATGATCAGCTGACAGTAATTGTGCAACTCTTCCTAGATCTGAAACAAAATAAAACAATACCTGTTTCACGACAGGCTTCATTCTTTCTAGATCTCGCCAAGAGTCAAGCTCAAGATCATAAACACCGACCCTTTCGCGATCTCCCTTCCCTCCATGCCCCAACCGCCCTCCACCTGCCTGATTGGGGCTAAATGGACAGCCTGCACAGTTGACAGAATTCCCGTTTTTATTTATTATTTAATTTATTACCCAAATATTAAAATTAATGACCCACTGTATTGTCCTTATAATTCATTACCCAGTTAATACAGCATATGATCCAAAAATGTTTGACAGTCACGAAGACAGCAGATACTTAAGTTTGTATGATGTCATATTTAAAAATTAAAAGTATGCAGCTTAAATAAAATGGTCTATTTCTTTATGAAAGGTTCTGACATTTACTCATATGCAGCAGTATATGTTAAAAACGCTGCACACTCTATGTATGACACACAAGGCATTGCTAAAATTTAACTGTGTTGGCACATCAATATTCCTGTCCCATGGTTCTGTCTTTACTAATTACCACAGATACTTATTTGTCAGATCACACCACACAGTCTGGCGTAGTTCCAAAGAATGGATCAGTTATGATGTCTTTATTAGAAACAATCACATCGATCGACGAGCTCAAGACACTGTAGCACTTGCTATCTGTCTGTTGATACTGACCATCCACAGATCTGCCACCCCATGCACTAGTTCCGTGTGCTAGGGGCCAAAGCCCACCTCGCCACACAGTTGACTGCTCACAGAACCAGGCACGTCGTCCTCTTATGCTAAAGTACCAGACACAGCTGCGTGATGCTACAGATTCCTTTCTTCCTCTTTGCCACCAGCCCTCGCAATGTTTTGGGTTGTAGCTGCTGCCGATCCATCCCTGCATTGAGATGCTTCACACAGATGTGGGAGCACAGGCTCCACCACCGCTGGCTTGTATCACCTGGCCATGCCCCTGCAAACGGCGGTTGCATGAGCATCAAGAGCACACAAGGTGTTGCTATCATACACTCCTGGAAATGGAAAAAAGAACACATTGACACCGGTGTGTCAGACCCACCATACTTGCTCCGGACACTGCGAGAGGGCTGTACAAGCAATGATCACACGCACGGCACAGCGGACACACCAGGAACCGCGGTGTTGGCCGTCGAATGGCGCTAGCTGCGCAGCATTTGTGCACCGCCGCCGTCAGTGTCAGCCAGTTTGCCGTGGCATACGGAGCTCCATCGCAGTCTTTAACACTAGTAGCATGCCGCGACAGCGTGGACGTGAACCGTATGTGCAGTTGACGGACTTTGAGCGAGGGCGTATAGTATGCATGCGGGAGGCCGGGTGGACGTACCGCCGAATTGCTCAACACGTGGCGCGTGAGGTCTCCACAGTACATCGATGTTGTCGCCAGTGATCGGCGGAAGGTGCACGTGCCCGTCGACGTGGGACCGGACCGCAGCGACGCACGGATGCACGCCAAGACCGTAGGATCCTACGCAGTGCCGTAGGGGACCGCACCGCCACTTCCCAGCAAATTAGGGACACTGTTGCTCCTGGGGTATCGGCGAGGACCATTCGCAACCGTCTCCATGAAGCTGGGCTACGGTCCCGCACACCGTTAGGCCGTCTTCCGCTCACGCCCCAACATCGTGCAGCCCGCCTCCAGTGGTGTCGCGACAGGCGTGAATGGAGGGACGAATGGAGACGTGTCGTCTTCAGCGATGAGAGTCGCTTCTGCCTTGGTGCCAACAATGGTCGTATGCGTGTTTGGCGCCGTGCAGGTGAGCGCCACAATCAGGACTGCATACGACCGGGGGGACACAGGGCCAACACCCGGCATCATGGCGTGGGGAGCGATCTCCTACACTGGCCGTACACCTCTGGTGATCGTCGAGGGGACACTGAATAGTGCACCGTACATCCAAACCGTCATCGAACCCATCGTTCTACCATTCCTAGACCGGCAAGGGAACTTGCTGTTCCAACAGGACAATGCATTCCGCATTCCGCATTCGAGACTGGAATAGAAGGGAGAACCGATAGAGGTACTCAGGGTACCCTCCGCCACACACCGTCAGGTGGCTTGCGGAGTACGGATGTAGATGTAGATGTAGATGTAGATATCCCGTGCCACCCAACGTGCTCTAGAAGGTGTAAGCCAACTACCCTGGCCAGCAAGATCTCCGGATCTGTCCCCCATTGAGCATGTTTGGGACTGGATGAAGCGTCGTCTCACGCGGTCTGCACGTCCAGCACGAACGCTGGTCCAACTGAGGCGCCAGGTGGAAATGGCATAGCAAGCCGTTCCACAGGACTACATCCAGCATCTCTACGATCGTCTCCATGGGAGAATAGCAGCCTGCATTGCTGCGAAAGGTGGATATACACTGTACTAGTGCCGACATTGTGCATACTCTGTTGCCTGTGTCTATGTGCCTGTGGTTCTGTCAGTATGATCATGTGACGTAGCTGACCCCAGGAATGTGTCAATAAAGTTTCCCCTTCCTGGGACAATGAATTCACGGTGTTCTTATTTCAATTTCCAGGAGTGTATGTCTAACCTCAAGATGCAGCCAACATTTCCACTTGGAGCCTCCAATCTATGCACTACGCATTTCCTCGGTTATTACATATATGATCACGCATTTCTGAATAGCATCTATGTATATACAGAAATGTGATGAACTAATGTCATTATACTGTATAACAGTGGTAAAGTCATATCACAGGGTGAGCCAAAGACCACATTCTATTGCCAGAACAAAGTGTGTGTAAGATGCAGATAAGCTACATTAAAGGAGATGACATACACAATACCTGTCAGGCCCCTTTAAGGGTACTAATACGTGGTATGATGACTCCCTAGAGAAGTGCACTACCAGTTTTCATCCCATTCCCCATCTAAGTCACACTTGTGCTCCCTACAGTGTTTACATTGTAACTATATTCCATAAACCTTTCCCCAGAAGATGCTAATGTTGGGAATGTTGTAAATGTATACCACTATTAATTCAGCCAAACCATCAGTTGTAGCAGAAAAGAGGCTTACTGCTACTGTTCAATAAACTCCAGGCTTCAAGTATGAATTTATACACTTCCTTCACAGGGTGGCTCTAAAACAGAAATATTGCAGCACAAGAAGAAATCACCAAAAACATTTAGTAAGAGTATGTTACAAAATAATAATTAACTTTGGTACAATTTAATGCATGGCAATTGATGTCCTCAACGTAGTACAATGGCACTCAAATAGCTTTGCTGTCTCTCTGCAGTCGACAACATGTTCGTTATTACTTCATAAATGGCGATTTACAGGTAGTAATGTAGTGTTTAGGGGACTGTGCTGGTTTGTAACAATCAGTGAAGTGCACTGCTGGATTTCTGCATCAGAGAGGCACCAGGCAGATGATTTGATGATTTGCCTGGGAGGGGGGGGGGGGGGGGAGAGGTGGTCTCTCATGGCATTTGTTGTGAACCCTTAAACCTGGTTCGTAGTAGGTAGCATCTAATTAGTTGCAGAAGTGGAAAAAAAGTGAGGAGTTCTATTTTACATATAATGCAAACTGAGTCCATCCACATCTTCCCGATAAAAGAACCATTCAGATAACGTATAGAATGTATAACTAACTAACCATTTGCGGACTGTACCGAAAATCGCATGTGTGACACACAAATGCACCTTATGAAGTGCAAGAGGGCTCCATTACTTGAGCCCAGTCCCTGCTATTCAAAAGTGGAATCATCGATACGACTGACTTTATATTGTTGTTTCCGGCTGCAAATAACACTTGCATAGAGTGCATGTGCCAACTAGTTCCCCTTTTATACCTTCGTCATTTAACCTCAGTCCTTGTTCGATTTATGAAAGATGTGTAGAATGGATAACTGCCAGAAAAAGTCTCCATGTCAGCACTAATTTCTTAAATTTTCTCATTGTGATCATTTCATGAGACAAATGTGGGAGGAAGTAATATGTAATTCAGAATGTACTTCCCTGGATATTTTTTCCAGCAATGAACCTGTGCATGATACAAAAGGCCCCTCTTGGATTGACTGCCAGTGGAGTGTGATTAGCATCTCTGAAACACTGTCACACAACGCTTGGTTACATTTAGTAAATATGGTATGATAAACAATATACTTATTATGATTATGTTTTAATAAAGGGAGATATAAAGAAAAATATTTAAGCCATGTCCACTAATAGGTGTATACAGGCATGTGTCTTGTTGGATCTATAAATATTTAATAAATTAAAAAAGGTTTACCCATATCATGTAAGTTAGATGTTTTAATAATAATAACGGACTCACAAGGAGTGAACATGAAAATTTTATCACTTGCCAGCAAATATGAAATGATTCAGACTACAATGTAACGAATTTTACTTATGTTTCATTTTATGTAATTCTCATGCAAATTTTAATTGGTTTACTTCCTTTGAATTTTATAAATGTGGTTCATGAAGATGGCGCCATGTAACCAACCGATGTGTTCCCCATACAGGCTGCCTTCCACAAACAGTAGTATTCAATGAACTGTGGCCCAAGCCCGACCAGCAGGAACTTACATGCTTTGAGTAAAAATAATAGTGGTATTTAATATGCAAACTATATGAGTTAAGCCATTACTTGTAACTTTTTATGACGTCACTGAGTATGTACTTCTTGTATTGAGAACGGCTAGCTTCTAGCTGGAATCTAGATCTGCATAATGAAAGGCAAAATGGACAACTGCGACAATTTATAATTTACAAGCCAGCAGATGTCCCCTCTAAAATAATTAAGTTTGTATTCTACACATTTTTTCCTGTGAATCTTATTTTTCGAGTTATTCTTGTTCGTCAACTTAAAATTTACCTCCTGTATATAAGAGTAATAAAACTGAGATGGTTTCTAAAAATTATATGCCTTTCTTATAGAACAATGTATATCACTGTACTTCAATATTTTACTTTTATATATGTGACATAAATTTCGCAAAATTATGATATGTTCAGAGATACATAAAAGTGTTCTGACATAAAGCATGAGCACAACTATATTGAATATTAACAGCGCTGCATGGTAAAAACCACAAACTAAGGTTTTCAACAAGTACTGTCAATATATATTTATTACTGTCATAGAAGAATTAAGATACAATAACAGAACAAACCGTTTTAAAAATAAAATACTAAATTTGGAAGGCTTTCAAAGCAGAAGAAATAAAAAACCGGAAACAACACGGACAGAATAAAGGAAGAGACTTCATGGGTAGAAAATGAGGGAATACTGGAAAAATAGGGAACAACAAGAAAAGAAGAAGAACTGAAGTCGTTAACGTGATCCTAGTTGGTCAATACGATTGTAAAAAAGAAAAAAAGTAAGAAAAGAGTGTGCATATGTGTCTTATACTTGAAGTTCAAAGTATTCCAATATATAATACAGGCAGTTTTTATTTTTTTCTTCCAAAATCGGAAATCTATGACTATACGCACATAGTATGACAAGAAACATGTTTGTATTTTTTGTGTTCATGGTGTAAATCTACATACCAAAACTCCTACGTATGGAGGTAATTTAAGGCTGTATATTATGCGAGTATCAGCCTCAGCGTCTTTCAGCTACGAAATTCACACACACGTGAAAAGCATATCACACACACGGAACTATATAGAACAACTGAACTATACAAGACAGTATAATCGTAACCAACTGGAGGTTATCCTAGCATAAAGGGTTAGTTCAGTACTTCGATGATGTAGGTATTATTTTTAGCAGAGCTAAAAACACCTTTTCACAAAATAATGTCCTCAATTTCTACTTTGGTACATAGATAAGTCTTTCGTTCACTATCAGTGATCTGTAATACTAATTGCATATTAGCATAAGCAAATTACATGTGATTCATATGGACAGTGATATGCTCTGCCCCAAAAAACGTACGATTAAAGTAATTTTCGGATTGTTTATTTACAAAGCACATGTTTAAAAAATGAAATGTCTTAAAAAATAACAATCTTTCCGCTCAAATTCTCTACACATACTCGTACAATGCATAATGTTCGCTAGAATGCTCTCTTTCAAATTGTAAAGGTGGCAGGGGTAAAATACAGGGAGCGAAAGGCTATTTACAATTTGTACAGAAACAGTTACAAGAGTCGAGGGAAGCAGTGGTGGGGAAGGGAGTGAGACAGGGTTGTAGCCTGTCCCCGATGTTATTCAATCTGTATATTGAACAAGCAATAAACGAAACAAAAGAAAAGTTCGGAGTAGGCATTAAAATCCAAGGAGAAGAAATAAAAACTTTGAGGTTCGCGATGACATTGTAATTATGTCAGAGACAGCTAAGAACTTGGAAGAGCAGTTGAACGGAATGGACAGTGTCTTGAAAGGTGAGTGTAAGATGAACATCAACAAAAACAAAACGAGGATAATGGAATATAGTCGAATTAAGTCGGGTGATGCTGAGGGAATTAGATTAGAAAATGAGACACTTAAAGTAGTACAGGAGTTTTGCTATTTGGGGAGGAAAATAACTGATGATGGTCGAAGTAGAGAGGATATAAAATGTAGACTGGCAATGGGAAAGAAAGCGTTTCTGAAGAAGAGAAATTTGTTAACATCGAGTATAGATTTAAGTGTCAGGAAGTCATTTCTGAAAGTATTTGTATGGAGTGTAGCCATGTATGGAAGTGAAACGTGGACGATAAATAGTTTGGACAAGAAGAGAATAGAAGCTTTCGAAATGTGGTGCTACCGAAGAACGTTGAAGATTAGGTGGGTAGATCACGTAACTAATGAGGAGGTATTGAATAGGATTAGGGAGCAGAGAAATTTGTGGCAAACTTGACTAGAAGAAGGGATCGGTTGGTAGGACATGATCTGAGGCATCAAGAGATCACAAATTTTGCATTGGAGGGCAGTGTGGAGTGTAAAAATCGTAGAGGGAGACCAAGAGATGACTACACTAAGCAGATTCAGAAGGATGTAGTTTGCAGTAGGTACTGGGAGATGAAGGAGCTTGCACAGGATAGAGTAGCATGGAGAGCTGCAGCAAACCAGTCTCAGTACTGAAGACCACAACAACGACAACAATACATAACGGCTTTTTAACTAAGAAGCAGCACACGAGGACCTTTTAAATTTAGTACGCATAACCAGAACAGAATCGACTTCCAGAGCAAGTGTATTTGGAAGGTGCCACCACCAGTGTTTAGCGTACGTTAGGACGTTTGACAGGCACAAAAGACTAGTGTTTGTGGTACTGGAAAGTCGCAACATGGCTTCCTCGAAAGTGCTGAACATCCTTTAGCTGTTATGGAGGAATATACGTAAGACCAACTAACGACCACTTTGGTGTGTGGTTATTGTAAGAGGACGTCGTTACCAGGAGATAGAAAACTGGAGTTCTACGGATCGGAGCGTGGAATGTCAGATCCCTTAATCGGGCAGATAGGTTAGAAAATATAAAAATGGAAATGGATAGGTTAAAGTCAGATATAGTGGGAATTAGTGAAGTTCGGTGGCAGGAGGAACAAGGCTTTTGGTTAGGTGAATACAGGGTTATAAATACAAAATCGAATAGAGGTAATGCAAGAGTAGTTTTAATAATGAATAAAAAAATAGGAGGGCGGGTAAGCTACTACAAACAGCATAGTGAACGCATTATTGTGGCCAAGATAGACACGAAGCCCTTGTCTACTACAGTAGTACAAGTCTATATGCCAACTAGCTCTGCAGATGATGAAGAAATTGATAGAATGTATGATGAGATAAAAGAAATTATTCAGGTAGTGAAAAGAGACGAAAATGTAATAGTCATGGGTGACTGGAATTCGGGAAAAGGGGAGAGAAGGAAACATAGTAGGTGAATATGAATTGGGGGTAAGAAATGAAAGAGGAAGCCGTCTGGTAGAATTTTGCACAGAGCACAACTTAATCATAGCTAATACTTGCTTCAAGAACAATAAAAGAAGTGTGTTTTCATGGAAGCATCCTGGAGATACTAGAAGGTATCAGATTTAGGAACCAGGTTTTAAACTGTAAGACATTTCCAGGGCAGATGTCTACTCTTACCACAATCTATTGGTTATGAACTGTAGATTAAAACTGAAGGAACTGCAAAAAGGTGGGAATTTAAGGAGACGAGACCTGGATAAACTGACTAAATCGAACATTGTACAGAGTTTCAGGGAGAGCATTATGGAACATTTGACAGGAATGAGGAAAAGAAATACAGCAGAAAAAGAATTGGTAGCTCTGATGGATGAAGTAGTGAAGGCAGCAGTGGATCAAGTAGGTAAAAAGACGAGGGCTAGTAGAAATCCTTAGGTAACAGAAGAAATATCGAATTTAATTGATGAAAGGAGAAAATATAAAAACACAGTAAATGAAGTAGGCGAAAAGGAATACAAACGTCTCAAAAATGAGATCGATAGGAAGTGCAAAATGACTAAGCAGGAATGGCTAGAGGACAAATGTACCGATATATAGGCTTATCTCACAAGGGGTGAGATAGATCCTACAGGAGAATGCCTATGTATTTCAAAGTTTTACAGACCTTCAGGGCAGTCACTAACATTGTGTATAACACGCTGCCAGCGATGTGGAAGTCGTAGGATATTCTTAACAGTGGCCGTTGCGTTGACAGTTCAAGCGGAGCGCTCTATTGCCTGACGAATTTGTGGCAGTTCTGAAGCGAATGCCTGTAGTGTTTCCTTCAGTTTAGGAATCGAGTTGAACTCACGAGGACTCCTAAGTCAGGCGAGTGCAGTAGGTGGTATAACACTTAGCAGACCCATCAGTCAAACAAATCAGTAACAGCTTGCACTGTACGTGCTTCATCATTGTCCTGCAAAATGATGGTCAGGTCCTGCAGAAAGTGTCATCGATTCTGTCTCTATGCTGTTCATTTTTGGAACACAACCTACGACCAACTTGGAGACAGAAGTGATGACACTTTCTGCAGGACCTGACCATCATTTTGCAGGACAATGCTCAAGCACGTGCAGTGCAAGCTGTTACTGATTTCTTTGACTGATCGGGCTGCTAAGTGCTATACCACATACTGCACTCCCCTGACTTTGTAAGTTCAACTGGATTTCTGAACTGAATGAAACACTTCACGGCATTAGCCTCAGAACCCGTTACAAATTCATCGTGCAATAGACCGCGCCAATCGAACTGTCAAGACAACTGGCACTGCTAAGAGTATCCTACGACTTCCACATTGATGGCAACGGGTTATACACAATGGTGGTGACTACTTTGAAGGTCAGTAAAACCGTGAAACACGTATCTATTTTTACGAGCTGTAAATAAATAGTTGCCACTATAAAGTTCCAACTCTCGTATAATGTAGCTCCATCTGAGCTGTAATAAGTTTCAAAAACATTTATCAAAAAATGTCAAAGTGTCTGAATTGCCTAAAAATGACAAACTGTGGTTTTATTACTGCCTTCCAGAAAAAAGTTTATGGATTTGTTCCCTCGTCACACTGAAAGAAATGTCGTTCAGAGCTATATATTATTCACTGTGGAATATTAGAATTTATATATGAGACTCTATAAATAATTAAAAACCAATGTTTAAATTTAAGACATAAATAACAAATCAGTAATATGCAGTTGTCAAACATGCATTTTTTCTTAAATATTATTCTGAAAACCCTAGGAATATAAAATAAAATTAACTTCTTTTTTCTATCCCATTTACTTAGTCTCACAAACTGGTAGCTGCACTGTTCAAAGAGTCAAATGTTCGTTCTTTGTGTCATAAGTTGCTCACTGTTGTGACCAGATGTCTGCGAAACATTCAAAGTTCGGTCTATAGACTTCTTTTGGCTTAAGACACAACACGGCATTAAAAGCTCTCCATGGTACATTTTAAATGTCACACTATTCTATGATGTCTGCAGAGTACATCGGCAATGCAGGAAGTGTGAGGTTTATGTTGATTATCGCAGTAGTTACTTCATGTTCTTTTCCAAACATATTAGTCTATAAAACAGTCTAAAGTACATATCAGGAGGCGTGAGATAATTGTAAATAACTGGGACCTAACTGGGATAAGTACAAAACACTGTGAGGGTCAAATTAATTATTTTGCATCATTTATGATGTTTGTCAATTACCACAATATTTTAAATTGTGTAGGCAGGCATGGAAAAGTACTTTTTATGTTGCAACAGTATCTAAATATATAAACTGTGTTCAGTCTCTCATCACCCAATGTTTTCTCTCTAATCACCAGTTTAGGAGGGCGGCAAAGGGAAAATATAAAACTAAATACCAAAAATGGTAAGAGAAGCCGGCCGATGTGGCCGAGCGGTTCTAGGCGCTTCAGTCTGAAACCGCCCTGCCGCTATGATTGCAGGTTCGAATCCTGCCTCGGGCATGGATGTGTGTGATGTCCTTAGGTTAGTTAGGTTTAAGTAGTTCTAAGTTCTAGGGGACTGATGTCCTCAGATGTTAAGTCCCATAGTGCTCAGAGCCATTTGAACCATTTGATAGGAGAAAATATAATCTATGACGTGTAGCACACAAACTCCTGATCCAAAACAATGACTCGCTAATAAACCTGTAATCAACTACACCAACATCTGTTAAAAGTACCACGTCATATACAACACGATTCTTTATGAAGGAAGGAAGAAAGAAGGTGTTCTATTTTAGGAAGTAAGAGAGTTTTTTATTATAATATACTAGTTAAACTGTACAAGGACAAGCATTGTTTATATATACACTCAACGCATGACCAAAGAGTGTAACAGAGATTTGTGACATCTCCAAAGACAACATGGGAGTCGATATTTCAGAATTAAATAAAATTATTCACCATTTATTGTAATATTTCACACACTTTGTAAGTAAATTAAATATTTATGAATTTGAATTGTCTTTATTACTTATTAAAATGTATTCAACTTGCCTACTAGCACTAACATTAAGAATATGCACCCTTTTGTTGTGAATCTTTTGGTATGTATACTACACTCGCAAGCCCTATGGATCTTTAAACCAAATATTTTTCCGCTTCCAAAGGCGCCAGTACAAATTATTAAAATACATTACGCCTGCATGCTTATCATAGTATGCCAAATCTCTACGAAAATTCGAGAATAACCAAATTTTATTGTACATATGATTTGGCACACTCTGCAAGCACAAAAAACGTTCAAATTAAACATTCCCTAATGTTAGTTGCCTGTATTACGAGTACATGTAGCTATTGAAAAAGAGCTTTAGGAATATTTCCAACGTTGAACTTGCTGTTTAGAAAAACAGACAAAATTCTCACTAAATTAAGCTTCCAGTTCAGTTACAATACTACAGTTTTTATGAATCATCGCTAATTACAGACTCAATGCCACATGTTTTTACTGAAGAAAACATCTTCCATACATCAAATGTATGGAAGCGTTTTCATGGAAAGATGAGCTGTAGAACCACAGGCTTTAAGCATTGAGTCTTGATACCTCGCCAGGGAACTGTAGCATCCCAGAGAGAGTTACCATAAATGGAATTTTCAAGGTCTTTGCGCTACATCATGCAGGGTATGCGGCGAAAGCTATTTCTTGCTTAACAACCTATATGTTCAGTGATATGTCACCACAACCATGTAATACCGCTTGTATCATGTGCGTTTCTCTCACGTTTGGACTAAGCTGATACATTTACTGCTGTTGGAGCACAATTTCTCCCACTTTAACAATTCCGATGATGGCTTGCGAACAAAATCACCGATGACATAACAGCAAAAATGCCCTCACCAGAACATGAAGCCAGGACCTCTTGATCCAAACCAAGGACTGAGTGGTGTCCTGAAAATCCAATGCCTATGCATAACACGAAACACATAACGGCTAACGGATAACACATAATGCTTAACACTGTGTGCATTTCAATAAGTAATACAGACAATTCAGATGTGAATATATTCAATTTGCGTGCAAAGTGTATGAATCCTACAAAAATTATAAATAATTTAATTCATTTTCCAGATATCGACTCTGACACTGACTCCGGAAATGTCGCATCGCGCTGTTAATGTTTTTGGACATCTTTTGTGTGTGTGTGTGTGTGTGTGTGTGTGTGTGTGTATTTGTGTGTGTGTGTGTGTGTGTGTGTGTGTGTGTATGTGTGTATGTATGTATGTATAAACAAAGCACGTTCCTAGTACGTTTAAGCGATGTATCGTAATAAATCAGCTTAGTAACAGAAAAATATATGGCGTTAACACAATGCTTGCTCTGCAAATTAAATTCAAATGTAATTCCAGTTTTTAAGAAAAGGAATATAAAGGTAACTGAAGACTGTAAACTACGTACACGTTTTTCAAACCTTCTTGGACACACAGAGTCCTTTGTTGCCACATCATCTCATTTATCTGTGATCACACACAGGGCTACAATGTGAATGCTAAATGACGCTTTCTACTACCAAATGAAAAGGAAAAAAGAGATAACGAAATCTCAATCCAAGCATGCTGTTCACTGGCCACATACTCTGTCACATGAGCTGTCACTAAATTAATCTTTTGTCACTATCCCATTAGGAAATAATTCTACACCATATTACATAAAAGGTTCCTAATCTTCAAAATATTTTACTTTAACCGTTTCTAGATATATCTTTCTTAGAAACATCTAATCATGCAACAAGCTTAATGTTGTTGTTGTTGTTGTTGTGGTGTTCAGTCCTGAGACTGGTTTGATGCAGCTCTCCACGCTACTCTATCATGCGCAAACTTCTTCATCTCCCAATACTTATCGCAACCTACATCCTTCTGAATCTGCTTGGTGTATTCATCTCTTGGTCTAACTGTACGATTTTTATCCTACACGCTGCCCTCCAATGCTACATTGGTGATCGCTTGATGCCTCAGAACATGTTCTACCAACCGATCCCTTCTTCTAGTGAAGTTGTGCCACAACCTTCTCTTCTCCCCAATTTTATTCAACACCTCCTCATTAGTTATGTGATCTACCCATGTAATCTTCAGCATTCTTCTGTAGCACCATATTTCGAAAGCTTCTATTCTCTTCTTGTCCAAACTATTTATCGTCCAAGTTTCACTTCCATACATGGCTACACTCCTTACAAACACTTTCAGAAATTATATCCAGACATTAAAATTTATACTCGATGTTAATAAATTTCTCTTCTTCAGAATCGCTTTCCTTGCCATTGCCAGTCTACATTTTATATCCTCTCTACTTCGACCATCAGCAGTTATTCTGCTCCCCAAATAGCAAAACTCCTTTACTACTTCAAGTGTCTCATTTCCTAATCTAAATCCCTCAGCTATCCATTCCATTCAACTGCTCTTCTAAGTCCTTTGCCGTCTATGTCAGAATTACAATGTCATCGCCGAACCTCAAGGTTTTTATTTCTTCTCCATGGATTTTAATACCTACTCCGAATTTTTCTTTTGTTTCCTTCACTGCTTACTCAATATACAGCTTGAATAACATTGGGGAGAGGCTACAACCCTGTCTCACTCCCTTCCCAACCACTGCTTATCTTTCATACCCCTCGACTCTTATAACTGCCATCTGGGTTCTGTACAAATTGTAAATTGCCTTACGCTCCTTGTATTTTACCCCTGCCACCTTCAGAATTTGAAAGAGAGTATTCAAGTCAACATTGTCAAAAGCTTTCTCTAAGTCTACAAATGCTGGAAATGTTGGTTTGCCTTTCCTTAATCTTTCTTCTAACATAAGTCGTAGGGTCAGTATTGCCTCACGTCTTCCAACATTTCTACGGAATCCAAACTGATTTTCCCCGAGGTCGGCTTCTACCAGTTTATCCATTCATCTGTAAAGAATTCGTGTTAGTATTTTGTATCCATGACTTATTAAACTGATAGTTCGGTAATTTTCACATCTGTGAACACCTGCTTTCTTTAGGATTGGAATTACTATATTCATCTTGAAGTCTGAGGGTATTTCGCCTGTCTCATACATCGTGCTCACCAGATGGTAGAGTTTTGTCAGGATTGGCTCTCCCAAGGTTGTTAATAGTTCTAATGAAATGTTATCTACTCCTGGGGTTTTGTTTTGACTTAGGTCTTTCAGTGCTCTATCAAACTCTTCACGCAGTATCATACCTCCCATTTCATCTTCATCTACATCCTCTTACATTTCCATAATATTGTCCTCAAATACATCGCCCTTGTATAGACCCTCTATATACTCCTTCCACCTTTCTGCTTTCCCTTTTTTGCTTAGAACTGGGTTTCCATCTGAGCTCTTGATATTCATACAAGTGGTTCTCTTTTCTCCAAAGGTTTCTTTAATTTTCTTGTAGGCAGTATCTATCTTACCGCTAGTGAGATAAGCCTCTACATTCTTTCATTTGTCCTCTAGCCATGCCTGCTTAACCATTTTGCACTTCCTGTCGATCTCATTTTTGAGACCTTTGTATTCCTTTTTGCCTGCTTCATTTAATGCATTTTTGTATTTTCTCATTTCATCAATTAAATTTAATATATCTTCTGTTACCCAAGGATTTCTACTAGCCCTCGTCTTTTTACCTACTTGATCCCCTGCTACTTTCACTACTTCATCACTCAAAGCTACTCATTCTTCTTCTACTGTATTTCTTTCCCCCATTCCTGTCAATTGTTTCCTTATTCTCCCTGAAACTCTGTACAACCTCTGGTTTAGTCAGTTTATCCAGGTCCTATCTCCTTATATTCCCACCTTTTTGCAGTTTCTATCTACAGGTCACAACCAATAGATTGTGTTCAGAGTCCATATCTGCCCCTGGAAATGTCTTACAATTTAAAACCTGGTTCGTAAATATCTGTCTTACCATTATATAATATATGTGATACCTTCTAGTATATCCCGGCTCCTTCCATGTATGCAACCTTCTTTTATGATTCTTGAACCAAGTGATAGCTATGATTAAATTGTGCTCTGTGCAGAATTCTACCAGGCGGCTTCCTCTTTCATTTCTTACCCCCAATCCATATTCACCTACTACGTTTCCTTCTCTCCCTTTTCCTACTACCGAATTCCAGTCACCCATGACTATTAAATTTTCTTCAACCTTCATTATCTGAATAATTTCTTTTAGCGCATCATACATTTCAATTTCTTCATCATCTGCAGAGCTAGTTGGCATATAGACTTGTACTACTGTAGTAGACATGAGCTTCGTGTCTATTTTGGCCACAATAATGCGTTCACTATGCTCTTTGTAGTAGCTTACCCGCATTCCTATTGTTTTATTCATTATTAAACCTACTCCTGTATTACCCCTATTTGTATTTATAACCCTGTATTCGCCTGACCAAAAGTCTTGTTCCTCCTGCCACCGAACTTCACTAATTCCCACTATATCTAACTTCAACCTATCCATCTCGCTTTTTAAATTTTCTAACCTACCTGTCCGATTAAGGGATGTGACTTTCCACGCTCCGATCCGTAGAACGCCAGTTTTCTTTCTCACAAGCTTAAATCACTCTCAGTTACTTGAACAACATATATGCGATTGCAATTTTGCTCGGCGTTTTCCACTGAAAATTCTTCTCGGGTTATCAGCCGAGTGGTGGCGTCGTCTTGTCGCAACGTTTCGTTGTGTTTCGTACTCATCATCGGCACTCCGGCAGAAGATGATGGGTACGAAACTCATCGAAAGGCTGCGACAAGACGACGCCACCACTCGGCTGATAACCCGAGAAGAATTCATCACCTAAACAATGTTTCTGATTTTTCACACTGCAATTCATTTGCACATTGTTAATGATACATTAAGTGATACTTGTTGCCACAAAGAGAAATAACAGTAGACGGAGATTGAAAGTATTTTTTTTCAGTTGCAAATAGTTATTGTTCAATTTGTAACAAAAAACTATAGGTGCATCACTGTCTAAATGGTACAGAAAATGGTTTCATCATTCGCTCACTGTTACAGACGGAATCATGCTTGCTGGCATCTCTTTCTCGATACCACAGACTCTTAAACCTACCCTCACCACTGGATTAAGTCCATCAGAGTCAGATGCCACTGTGCCATGTATCGCACAGTCCGGTAAATTCACAAACACAGTGCTCTCACTTAATCTGAAAGTGTAAAACGTGTAAAGTGGATAATTATTCCACTTGTGTAAGGAATATATCTGTATAGTAGACTTTAAAAACGAGCCAAAGGGAAAAAAGTGTTAGAGGGCTGTCTGCAATGCGAAACTTATTGCAAAAAAAAAGAGAAATGGTGTCTCCCAAGTAAACAGCTGTTCCCTCTTTGCTGTGATTATGATTTGTTTTGGGTAAATAGTAAGTTAATTGTCTTAATTACGGTGTATTGATAATTTTCTTCTTGTGGACCGTCTGACAGCGACTGATTAAAACACAGTTTTAGTGCCATACGCGTTTCGCCTTTATTTTCTGGAAGCCATCATCAGTGGCCTGGAATATTTACATATGTTAGCTATTTAATTGACATTTTATCACTGTGCCTATAGGTTATAAACAGTTCTGGTGGTTGGTATTTCCTATTAAGTAGTAATGTTTTGAACTGTACTTACAGGTTGCGTGGACAATTTCATACATATTAAACTCCTGTTGCATTTTTGGAGTTGTTCTTCTTCTTATCAATGCCAATTTGCGGATTTTTCCCACATTCCACAGCACTCTGAACTGAACACTTTTTTCAATGCAATGTTTTTGTTTCTGTTGCCGACTGTCAAATGTTTTTGCCAAAGATCGAATGTTACTGCCAAACTTCTGATTGCAATTATTGAAGTATCTGTGATCTGTTCGTGTATGCATTTGCTGTGTGTGTGTGTGTGTGTGTGTGTGTGTGCGTGCGTGTGAGTGTGTGTGTCCAGAATGTAAAGGGGAAGAGCTTCTTGGTTTATCAATATCATTTCCTTTATTAAGTGTAGTAGGGAGCCTGTGCTGATGTGTGTTTGTTCATTTATCACATGTTTGTTTTCAGCTATGGCTTTCTATATGCGGAAGTTTTCTTGCGTTTCTACAATATGTTTGTCGTGGTTGCTTATTCTTTTTACTTTAATTTCTTGTTCCATGTTTGAGGATGATGTTTATGGTGTTTTAAATGTTCTGCAGATGTGGACTGGTTTGTTTCATACTTCCAACAACTGACATGTTATTTATATCGTGTTTAAAAATTCCTGCATGTCATGCCTATGTATACTGTATCACACCTTCGACATTCAAGTTTATATATTCCTGATTGTTGGAATTTGTCCCACTTGGTAGCTGCCTGCTTGTATGCTATGTTGTTAGTATCGCTTGTTGTTTGTCTACATAGCCGAAAATGAGCAGGACAGATTTCGTAACACAATCTTATTGAATATTTTCTGCAGACTTGTGTCTACAGTATTTGAGATAGTATAGCATTTTCCAGCGACACTGACATTTAATGAATTTATTCACCGCGGTCACGATGTCGGCCAATTATGCCACTTTCAAGTGACAGCTGACTATGAAGTATGTCAATGTATCGGACATTTTAAATGGACACAGTCCTCTTATTAATCATGTTTACATATTCCATGTGTGTAGTAACACAGCCATCATTGCAGTTTGTATAAAAGAAGGTAGCACCTCATGCAAAAATTGCTATTGATCTCACAGTTTCCAAAGTGTTTCATCACGTGTGGCAATCGATCACTAAAATTCCCAAGTCAGTGGTGTCCCGCTAAAGAATAAAACGTTTACAGTTCACCAGCATGTTAGTGTGATCCTGAGTCGGAAACTGATGTCAAACACATCTTATTTATGTGCCCCAAATTTGACCGTGAACTGTTGGTCTTTCTGAAGACATTGCTGAGTATGGCCTACCATTTTCCTCAATCAGCTTCTTCTCTTTCGTGTACTAAAGACGTTCGTCTATATAAAGTGACAGTTAACTTCATCAAGAGCACTGGTTACAATCTGTAGGTTTTAATAGTGTACGTAAATTATAAATATGTCTTGCTGATGAAGATGTTTCAGAATTGGTGTGAATTGTAAGCCAAGACACTTTTAATTATTTTCCAATTCCATTCACTTGAATTTTTAAAACATTATGTACAAAACTGTAACAGTTAAGCTTTTTATTCTTGTAAATATGCACTGTATTTGTTTATTCAATTGTGTGTGCGTGGTCACTATGTGTTGCCGATGGCTAAATTGTGTACACTCTCAAAGGCCAAATAAAAAAATAAAAAATAAAAGAAATATTTTAAAAAGGATTTAGTCATTATTGACTGGTCTTAGTCATTCGAATAGTAATTCGCTGTTGATTGTGGGCTGGCTCATAAGTGTACAGTGAGCATGGAGTTGGCGGCTGCTCACACCAGCCCTCTTCGAACACGCCTGAGTGCAACTGAGAGTTGTTCCAACTACGAGTGCGCCCAACGCAGTTTCTGCTTTTTGGAAGCACTGTTCTGGTCTGTCATTCCTATTTCGTCATTACACGGTCCCCAGTTGAGGATGGCTCTATATGCAAGAACGCGGCGATGTCGTTGAGGTTCAACGCGTCTGCGGTGGGTAAGGAGGAGAGAGGCAGCGCACCCGGCAGGGATATGGCGGCGGACGGTGGCGGGCGGCGATGACATAAATTGCGGTTCCCTGTGGCCGGCGCCATTGTGCGGAAGGGCCGGGCTCTCAGGGCGGAGTGCGTGCCGCAGTTTGCGCGTTCCCACGGTGGCCCTGCGCGGCCCTACGGCCCTTCCAGTACTGCGCCGTGCCCGCAGAGGGATGGCCGTCCCGGGCGCACTCAGCGAGCCCAGGGGATCCGCGGGAAGAAGAAAAACTGGTGCTCACAACTGCGAGTTACGCGTACACGTCCTGTGCATACAGTAGATGCGCCTCAACAGTAACATTATGTCTCGCTAAAGAAGTTGTCACGCTGCAGGATCCTCCAACGGAGATAAAATCGTAAGAGTATCTTCCGAAATATATGATCCACTCGAAGAATTTTTGACTTACAGAACCCACTACGATCTGTGAATATGTCCCCTAAAATTTTTAGCTTCTACAGATCCTTATAGTGCCCTATAACTTATTCCCTGATCCATGTTTCTATTCTCACCGATTCTTGCAAGAATTTTCTTATCTTAGCAGTCTACCTAATGTTCAGCCTTCTCCTATAGCGTCACATCTCAAACCATTCTCCATTTCAATGACCTGTGTTAGTCTACTTTTTATGTCCTCTTTGTTTCGACCGTCATAGGTTACTTTGCATCTTCAAAGGCAGCAGCATTTCTTTACTTCGTCAACTTCCTGCTCATCAACACTGGTATGTTATTAACCGTTGATTTCTTTTCTGGTCGTCGTTCTTCGCTTTACTATCTATCCCTATCATGTCCTGTAATTCTAAAGCGTTTTCAATGAGAAGAGATACGTCAGAAGCGAAACTTGTTGCGGAAAGTCTTTCACACTGAATTTTGATCCAACTCCCAAACCTATCTTTTACATTCGTCATTGTTTCTTCGACGGACAACAATTGGATATAGAATAGGGTCATCCCTTTCTTACGCCATTTTTAATCCGACCATTTCGTTCTTGGTTTTCAATTCTTATTGTCCTTTCTTGGTCCTTATCCATATTGCATAATACCCATCTTCATCTGTACCTTGCACCTATTGTAAAGAGAATTTCGAACTGTGGCAACATTTTGTATTGTTGAACACTTTTACTGGAGTGACAATTCCAATAACGACTTTTGATATTTCTTAAATTTTCCTTTTAGCATCAAGAGAAGCATCAGAACTAACTCTCTGGTCCTTTACCTTCCTAACGCTAAACTGATCGTCATCTTAGAGATCCTAAATTTTCTTTCTCATTCTTTGGTGGCTATTCTTCTCAGTAATTTGAGTTCGGGTGCTTTTAAGTTGATTGTGCAATAATTCTAACACCTGTCTGCCCTTGCCGTCTTCGGAAGTGTGTGGATGATATTTTGCCGAAAGTCTGAGGGCATGTCTCCAGTCTCATCGATTCAACATATCAACTATAGAAGTCGTTTGGTCGTCATTTCCTCAAATGTTTTTAGAATTCGGAAGGAATGTTATCCAAGCAGTGTGCCTTATTTTGCTGCCAGTCTTTCAAAATTCTGCCAAACTCCGACTGTAATTTTGGATCCCTTATTTCTTCCAAATCCACTTCCATTTCTTCTTTTATGACGTCAGCAGCTCAGTTTTCCCCCCTCACAGAGATGTATTGTTTCCAACAGTCGACTCTGTCCTCTACGTTTAAGAACGGAATTTCTCTTGAATTCATAATATTGAATAATTTGGTTTTATTTTCACCAAGGTTGCCCTGATCTTTATGCTGAACGAGTCCTTAGGTCGACAATTTCTTTATCGACTTCTTCAGATTTTTCTGCAGGCATTCCTCTTTATTTCATTCCTAAGTTACTTGCATTGCCGTATTGCTGTCGTTTCGTGAAACACCGATGTCGTTTCGTGAAACATTTGCAGCAATAATACGTGGGAAATTACTTGCCTTTCATTTAATCCTGCGCTTTCAGAATTTTATCAGTGAGCCTCTCGGCGACGCACAAGGATGCACTCGTAGCGTTCGCCACAGAAGTTTGTTCGACATCTCCCTAACACTCTCCCACCTGCTGCAAGGGTCAGTAAAGGATTACGGCGCTTTCCGTTGCTTCTTGTCTACCGTTTCTGTTCATCCAAACTGATAAGACTGCCAGACTGATCAGTGATACTTAAAAAATCACGACCGAGAGTTTTGGGGAACTACGTCTTTGGCTGGATAAATTTCACCTCCTCCAGACGCGTCCAGTGCATTTCAGGATTGCATCTGCTTTTCCTACTATTTGTTTTATGTGGTCACTTCGCTCCGGATAGTTACGTCTACTAAGTTAACGGTAGTTGCTTACATCACTTACTCCATAATCTCCAACGCGCCATACTTCAACATCTGCAGTACAACCGTTCATCAATCAATCAGCGACGTCGTCAAACAATGGCCTATGATAATCTCTACGCTCCCAGTTGCAAAGTTACTTTAGGCGTGCTATCCATGTGGAACGTTTGTTTCCACGTCCTGCATAAGTGTGTCAGACAGCTTCCAACAGTTGGACGATCTCTGCGCTGCTCCCTTGGCAGTAGCGGCCCCCCCGGAGCATATGTGTTACGTGTCTACTGCGTCCGTGTCACACACCTGTCGTACAGCTGTTACCCACCTCCCCAACTGGATGACGAGCCCGATGTTATCTTTGATCTGTAACTGATCACGCTCCCAGTGCCAAAGCAACACTGCTGACTATCCGGGAGACGTGCTTTGAAGAAGTCGTACATAACTTCTGTGACAAAATTATTATTTCATTGAATCTCCGTGAATATTAACATAATTTTGCAAAACATAACAACAGAAAATTTATAAAAACTTTGTAACTTCGACACTGTTTATGCAACACCTTCACGTACGTGATCTACCACATCCAACCGTGGAATGGAACGTGAGATCCGGAAGGAAATATCAACAACGATTGAATACGAACGCCCGAAAGGAAAGTATGTTCACCATAGAGAAAAAAGACTTTGTAGAGGCAACTGACCAATTTGTTGAGTGAAGTGTATAACTAGAAAGTGACCATATAGAAAAAAAAAGTGAGATAACTTCGTAGAGCAACGTACTGATTGCTTTCCGTGTGACAGCAGGTCGTGCATCAGTGCTGGCACGGATCCAGCAGTGTGAACTGTGAGAGTTACAACATGGCTCTGTTACTTTTGGCCATTACGTTACAGAAACTCGCCTAACATTTCACTGTACACCGGCCCATACTTAGTGATATGTCAGGGAAGCAGTACACACAGCCCTCACTTCCGTATACCTAAAAATAATAACTAACAGCGACTAACGAATGATGGCGTCGCAGTTCTCCATTATAAAAAACGCAACCAAAGGTAGTGCCATCTAAAGATTCGAAGTGAATAAAACGTTGGTACTTTCAAGGACATTGATCGATCAGCTGTTTCAAAACCTAGAAACTATGCGAGTGTGAAACACCCTAACGGTCTAAAGAAACTAAAGATAATTGTTGAGACATCATCAGAAGACATCCGAGAATTCTATGCGAAGACGCTAGAGCAGCGGTCATCAAACTTTTCTGCTCAAGAACCAGTACTGTGATTTTGAGGTGGCACCTCAAGCGACATGTATATTGATCTTATCGTTACTCAAATGAAATGATCTTATCCACTATTGATCTCGAGACATCACCTAGCGCAGTTCGGCAGCCACGCCCAAGTCTTTTTGATGAATACTACTTCAGGTACTTGAGGGACGATAGTGATGAAACGATGAAGAGTCCAATACAAGTGTTGATTCCCGGCCGGACAGAATTCGTGTGATACGATGACTAAAAAATCAGTGAGCCGATGGAGAGTACATCCTGGGACCTCTCGGGTTCCAGGCACGCGCTTTACGGTGTATTATCTTCTTCTTTACCTTAATAAAGTAAAAAAGTTACAAGTTGCAATTCAAACAAAAATAAAATAATCTGAATTAATACTACAGGGGACTCCCACTTTTAACTTACTAAAAATATTATTTTACGCTTTCAGTAGTTGCTTGCAATGATATTTTTGTTTATTGTTTTATTAATTAAAGAGAAAAACCAGACCAACAGCAAAACAAAAATGAAATAAACTGTGTAACAAAAAACACAACTGAAAAGCGGCCAAGACAAGTCACGACGACGAAAAACAAGGTTCAATATACTGGCGAATAAGTCTCTATACAGTGGCAGGTCTGAATACTTCCAATATGCTGTGGCCATATATTGGTGGAAGGGCAAATAGGTTCTCATCACCCCCTTCATGTACAATGTACTGAACACGGTGGTCCAACAAAGCGACTGTATCTGACTTTGCCCACTGAAAGTAGTAGTAGTTTGGACGCAACACGATATCAGACGAAAAGACAGTCTCAATGGATCGAGTTAGATACGCTTCGTGACCACAACTTGTAAATGTACGTTGCAGCGGTGCCTGTGGCGGGAGAGCGACTGCACCGATCAGTGTCATCAGTCCCAATACAAAGTAGGCGCTCACTGGTGGTTAATAAGTCGTGTAATACTTGATACCGCGAGAGCGCCACCGCCACTGGTACAACAAGGGGGTCGAGATGAAACCACACGGTCTTCTAAGATGTTTGCTACGATGCCCGTTCAACAGGCGCCCGACAGCCAATCTGTCCCACGCGCGTTAGTACAAATGTGATAGTGAGGTGCTGCCTTTGTAGAATATCGACACACAAATAACTGACTGCAATTTAAAATTCACGGACATATTCTACTGGAAATTCACACGATCAACATCGACAGGCGGATCATGACTGCCCGGTCGCAGACAGTAAAATAACCGAGACGTGAAGGTGTGCAGTGCGTGAGAAAGAGTCAGCAAGGGGCGCCGAACAAATAACACAGACGCTTTGCTTTGAATACCGGAAAGTGCCAAACCTCGGGAGAAGGTGCACGCACAGCCACCTCGTATAGTAAAGGAAACATGCGGTGCTTCCGCAAACAGCGACTACACAGGTGTTTTAATTTCGTGGCAATCATCGCCGGAAGGGGAAAGAGCTGAGCGATGTAGTGCGCTTTGCACAAGACGTAAGTGACGAGAATCCTAACTTTCTGAAGCAGGGTACAGGGACGCTGTTCATGTTGCAGGGGTGCTCCTTGTACCTTCTCGGTAACCGTGCTCCAACTGCGTGTCGCCACGTGAAGTGGAGAATGATCAAACATTACCCCACAAAGACATATGTCTATCGACCACCGTCGCCCACGACATGGCAGCATTACCAAAACTTCCTAATTTCACCAACCGCCACTTTTTTTCGTTGATGCGGGCGCCATATATAAGGAAAAAGACATACAATGTAGCGTTGAGTATGAAATCTCAGCGGGAGAACTGAGTAACACCATCACATCGTCCGCGTATCCGCGCACCGATACAGTCTAGCCGAAGAGCGTCCATCGTTGTAAGTGAGCGACCATTTTTCGAAGAAGGGGCTCAAGTGATTGAGGAAAGCCCCTACGGATGGTAATCGAAGGTGTCGGTCGGCCGCAGACGGCCACTGTAGCTTGAATAACCATAAACAATTTAGGAATGACCCTGCACTCGTCAGTTGTGAAGCCAATGGCTTACAGTACCTAAAGCTCAGTGAGTTCCACACCCTTGAGCGGTATCGGAGGAGTCATCTCAACCGCGGGAGGACAACAGCAGTGACCTCCGCAGCTGTTTCCGCAGCGTAGACTATCGGAAATGTAGGACTGAGCAAGGGGTGGTAGGGAGTTGACGTATCCGACTCCAAACCATCCTGCGTAACACGCCTCTTACGTTGCACTGTGGAAACTGCCGGCTTGGCTACAGCAATTTCAGGACCGTGCTGTGAGGTTAATGGCTGAAAGTCGAGAGCAGGAAGCTGCGCGTGCCTCTGTTTTTCCATTGCATCTGGGGGAGACGTGGCACGAATCTCGTGAGCAACAGAGGCGAGATAAGATGACGTTAATTTTAGACGCCGCCAATTATATTTAACGTGGCCATTTTCATTACACAGAAATCAGGTTCCTACTTGACCGCCGTATGTTGTATCTCCACTGAACGAATTCCGCTATAACACTGCGACCGCTGTTGACTGAACTAGGGTGCACGTCGTATATCCCTCACATCACCATTAGACAGCAAAAGGTCCTCGAGTAAACATCGTCAACTTGTGGCGAGAGACTGAATACTCATCAGTAAGATTCACTGTACTAATCGAAACGTCATGATGATTACAGTGAACTTGAGAACCATGACGGAAAAGCATCTTATCCACTTGTAGTAGATCCAAAAGTTTTAAGCAGAATGCATAGTAATCAGAATCAAAGTAGTCCTTATGAACCTGAACGGGTGTTGCATGAATCGTATCAAGGAGCAAGTCACAAATCCTCAAAGATGCCACCTGCCGGAACGCGTCGAAGTGTCGAAATTGACCATTTTAAAGCTCCTGGTACATGGCCGAAAAAGTTCTTCTGAGATGGAAAGATTTTATGTTAAAGAAAGAACGAACAGGGTCCCAATATCAGTAAAAGATGTAAGAAGACCGCAATTAAAATAAAGAATGATTTCCACAGGAGTTAAAAAATGGGACAAAATGTAAAAGATCATGGCTAGACTTTATTATTATGCTTTACAATGTATATGTACCCTGCAGATTATTTTCTCACTTAGCTTGGAGCTATAAGACCAGATAAAAAAAGAGGAATCTCATTGGAGAGCAGTGTTGCCCTAAATGATGCTGATCTGAAAAGTAGAAGGGGATAGGTTGAACATGAAATACTGCAGAGGGCAGTCATGACAATGGGGCAGTCAGGGCCGGAGACTGCAAAGAGAGCCAGTCAAGAGCGTTTGAGAACAGTGAATTGGAACATTTTGTACAATGTAATGCTCACACTTTACATTAGTACGAGTATATGTAGCCGAAACATCTGCCGCAGCTCAAATTTTCTTTTGGAACTATCCATTGTTTATATCTCTTCTCTGTGGCTTCAACATCAAGATCGGGAATCTTACAAAGACATTCACCCATAACATAATAATCCCAGAGCTTTACTTAATTAGGTGTTGGAGTCACCCACGACACTCGCATCGACATAGACTTACAGAAAATAGAGCAAGAGCACTGCATCTGTAGAATATTTGGTTGTGAGTGACTGGATCCAATCGAGTACAGTGCTATACTATACCGCCCGAGCAATGTGCTGTTCTATCTTGTGCATAAGACTAACACTCACGAAAGACTCTCTCCCTCCGTCCAAGGGACATCTACGTACAAAAGAGTGGAATTTAGAAGATCATGCGCCGTCATCGCGGATCTTTAAGAGTATGATAGGCGCACGCAGGGTGCCTTGGTTTTTTGTTATTGCTGGAGAATCTACACAGTATTGTTACGAAATAACAGTAATATAACTTGTATCGAAAATGTTGTTCTCTTTAGCAGGATTAATTTCAATGTGCTTAAACTCCAACAAAATAATTCTGCGATGAATTTTTCGCTACTTGCAGGGCTGCAGCACTGTCGAAAATAACTTACAAGTGGTTGAAATCGAGACTTCGCGATAGGTAATAAGCATGCATAGTATATATATGTGTGTGTGTGTAGAGCTGCCAGAGCCGGACAGTTGCGGTTCAAATGCATAACTTGCTAACCGTCCGTCTATAAATTGCCTTGCCGCGGATGTGCAATCTGTAAATACGGAGAAGGGAACCTCTCACGTTTCAGAATGCTTAGTGTAGTCAACAAACTGTCAACCAACGGATAACCTATTACTAGGATAGAAAAAAATCCGAAATATGTAGATTTGTAGATATCCTGACGGGGTTGTGGGAACGTACGAAAAGTGGAAGGTATAAACAAATGTATCGAAGCTAATCTGTTAAGCAATAGGACCATACTTATGGGAAAAATATCGGAGCAGCATGTGAAATCAACTTTGTACACATGTCAACTTCCTGTTGGTGACCCATACGCAGAAGAGTGGAAGTGAAATCAAAGTGCAGAACTGTATCCGACTTTGAGTTTCCATCGAGTGCATCGCTACATGAGCCAGCAGACAAGCTCTTTGATGTGCCGTAGCAGGGCACGCAACTGTTTCCAGACTTACAGTTTCAAATCTGCAGCACTCGCTGAGCTTCATTTAGGACGAGGCGAGTGTTACTATGCTTCTCATGATCTTCGTATCCAAAATGCATGCATGCAAGTCATCGCGAAGAGGGGAATTCTTATGATTTTTTAGTAAATGGTGTGTAGGATATGCAAATATCCTCGTATAAAATCAAACAACACGTTGCTATACCAGCAATGTGACCATTCACATACGGAAAAGTGTCGAACAAAATGTGAAAAATGATATAAAACCGGTAAAAATCGGGGAAAACCTGGTATGATTTTTAAAATTTTATGTGAAATACGTAAAACTGAGGAAAATACTATGAAATACGTAAAATGGTAACGAAATTGGATAATTATATAGATCGACTGAGAATAAATAAATTAGAGAAAAAGTACCATAAAATGCTGGAAACTGAGATAGACAAGGGAATCCAGACACTCAGGACCTAGAAAAGTTTAAAAATGATGCTCTGTCTGAATTGAGGTTTAACCCTTTCGTTCCCCATGTAAACTAGGTGGGTTTTCGTAACACATACTTCAACAAAGGCTGTATAAGTACTACACAGAGGCACTATATTAAAGCAGGAGACACAGATGTATCCCAGTCCAGAACTGCATTGTTACACAAGTAGTCGAATAAAGATGTTACCGAATTACGGTTGGTGCTCAGAAGCAATGTTATTGCTTAAGTGTTAAGGGGAAGAATAAATGAGTTTGTCATACTTAACACATTCCCTAGAGCGTTCTGTAGTAGAGTGGACTCATGCCACATATATCAGCTTTAACAGTGTCAGGAGGGTGTACACTAGAGATGTGCTGTTAGGACTAAATTGCTGTATTATTCTAACCATGAGCAAAGCTACTTAACATGAGACCAGCACTTCTGTAAGCAAGATGAACACTACCAGAGCCTTGGTGATGTTACTGTACACAGCAATAAGACTGTTACCTCTTCTTTGGCTGCTGATCATGGTGCTTACTCTCTCGTAAGAAGTTGATGCTCCTTTGTGTGCTTTTTGTGCAGCAGGGCGTCGGTGACAACTCAATATATCAACTATTGAAAATATTCATGTCGTTTTTTCCTCGCTCTATTTCCTAGTGAGTCATACCTGCATCCATTAAAACCCGCCTACTACTGTTGTTGTTGTGGTCTTCAGTCCTGAGACTGGTTTGATGCACCTCTCCATGCTACTCTATCATGTTCAAGCTTCATCATCTCCCAGTACCTACTGCAACCTACATCCTTCTGAATCTGCTTAGTGTAGTCATCTCTTGGTCTCCCTCTACGATTTTTACCCTCCACGCTGCCCTCCAATACGAAATTGGTGATCCCTTGATGCCTCAGAACACGTCCTACCAACCGTTCCCTTCTCCTGGTCAAGTTGTGCCACAAACTTCTCTTCTCCCCAATCCAATTCAATACTTCCTCATTAGTTATGTGATCTACCCATCTAATCTTCAGCATTCTTCTGTAGCACCACATTTCGAAAGCTTCTATTCTCTTCTTGTCCACACTATTTATCGTCCATGTTTCACTTCCATACATGACTACACGCCATACAAATACTTTCAGATACGACTTCCTGACACTTAAATCTATACTCGATGTTAACAAATTTCTCTTCTTCAGAAACGATTTCCTTGCCATTGTCAGTCTACATTTTATATCCTCTCTACTTCGACCATCATCAGTCATTTTGCTCCCCAAAGAGCAAAACTCCTTTACTACTTTAAGTGTCTCACTTCCTAATCTAATTCCCTCAGCATCACCCGACTTAATTCGACTACATTCCATTATCCTCGTTTTGCTTTTGTTGATGGTCATCTTTTATCCTCCTTTCAAGACACTATCCATTCCGTTCAACTGCTCTTCCATGTCCTTTGCTGTCTCTTACAGAATTACGATGTCATGAACGAACCTCAATGTTTTTATTTCTTCTCCATGGACTTTAATACCTACTCCGAATTTTTCTTTTGTTTCCTTCACTGCTTGCTCAATATACAGATTGAATAACATCGGCGAGAGACTACAGCCCTGTCTCACTCCCTTCCCAACCATTGCTTCCCTTTAATGTCCCTCGACTCTTATAACTGCCATCTGGTTTCTGTACAAATTGTAAATAGCCTTTCGGTCCCTGTATTTAGTAATAATAAATACGACTGACGTGGGGAGTGTTACTGAGAGTATGTACTTTTCTATCTTGAAAAGACATATGAAAGACATATAAAATCCATCAATTTCCTAATAGACAGAACAACAGTCTCCCAGCTTCGCCTAGTTGGTTTATAAGCATCTCGAGTTGCGAATGTATACCGATAGTGAGGAACAGCTTTGTCACTTATTCGGACACAAGAATACTTTAGAAGGAAGTGACTTAATCATTTTAAAGTTTGTCACCATAGGAAACATGCCTGGTGGCTGCATGCCTGATGTTGGACGGATATATCCTGCATTGGAGTATAAAGATCGTTGCATTCCACACGACTATTACTTAGGAAACCATATGGCTTTAACAATATAGCATTTTTAGGTGCAGAATTGTGTAGCCAAAGGAGTGTGTGTTTATGCTCTATGATCATTTCTCTTATGCTGATACCTTCTTGGTACTGATTCCAGACGTGAGAACAGTACTCCAGAATTGATAACACAGTTGATTTACGTAAAATATTTCAAACTCATTGCGTCTGGAGCTCCATCATATATAAACAACAAGTTTCTTCTTAATCGTCTGTTACATCGTTGAAGCACTCTAATGTCTACTATACACCGATAAGGTGAGCAAACCTCTTCGACATGCACACATCTAGAGAGGTTTTGTGCCCTTGGATAGGTGTCATGGGCACGATTGGTGCAGAACATTTTCGTTAAACAACAGTTACACACACATCTTCATGTTAAATTGGCGACCATGTTGCAGGAAGGATTGGTCAGGGTCAGTGTGGGCGGATCTGTCAATCTCTTACTTTATCCTACGAATTCCGAGAATGCTCTGTGTTTCCTGTCCACACTGGGAAAGGTGGCCAGTCGTAACCATATATTCTGCGCTACGTTCGATGTGCTAGATATTTGTGGATAACCTAACTGGGTCGGTGTAGTACCACATACTAGATTCGGAATGCAGATAGATGACTGTGCAGTATGTCCATTTGGTCATATACACCAAAGTACACCAAACAGCATCCTATACGATGCTGTTAGGTTATCTACATATTTGTAGCACATCAATCACAGTGTGGAATTTGTGATTACGACTGGCCACCTTTCCCTTTATTGATGGGGATTTTGACCAATCAAAATCATGTTCCTCTAAGGCATCCCCTTTCATAGCCCCTTGTCTTCTGTTACAAAATTATCTACATTCTCCGGTACCTTCTGTATTCAATCAACTGATGTAGCACGAACTGTACTCCTGCACACAAAACAATGTGCTGTGCCTAATTAATCATTTTCCGCTAATGGTTCCACTATACCTAGTGCGTTTACGGTTAAGCAGCATTAATGCCCGCCAAAGTAGCTTTCTGGTACCGAGTGGTATTTTAACCCCCGAATCAACCTTCAAGGACGCTGCTCGCAGATTAGTTGATTCCTCTTTCTGGAGAGAAAGATCTTGTGGCAGAGCGTCCTTGGCAGGCTGTGTCACCTAATCGAAACGATGTCCCACTAAGCTCCACTGTTTGCTCCCTTAGATTGATTATAGCGTGATACTTATTCAGGAAATCGAACCATAGGATAACATCGTATCGGTCACTTACGCTTGGTACTACTTCGACACCCTAAATGTGGAAGGTCAGTGAGGTACAGCCTATACCACTTACACTTGGAGGGTCATATCTCCAGACCTCAGCGTACTGTTCACTTATGACTGACACGTGAGTCCCAGAGTCGACTAGTAGTCTATGTGTTGTATGCTTAACAGTGCCTGGTAACCAGAACTCCGCCTTTGCATGTGCTCTAACAGCATAGAATTTTAATGGGAAAGCTTGGAAGCAGTTCCAGCGTTCCTGTTCCTGTTTAAGGGACCCCGTTTTCAGATTTCCCTGTACTGCTACACTCAAGATATGTATGGCCTATCCTCTGAGAATTTGCAGACTGTGGTTGGCGACAGTTTTTCGCGATGGGTCCCTGCCGATCGGATCTGAAACAACGAACACTTGAAAAAAATACATTTTTTACTTCCTTTTACCTCGTCGCGGCATCTATTTCTCTAATTCTGTAACAATTTTAACTGAATCAGTTAAATTCTTCGGAAATTCTGCCCTAACAGGGTGCGATGTTCCTAGTGGCAGTCCTCGCAAAAAAAGTATCTAAGGCCTTATTTACCGATTCTTGTAGAATATGCTTATTGGCTTCATCACTGGCTGACTACTGGTAAGTGTCACTAATAACTTTTTTATTTATTTACACCTCAAGATCTGTAGGACCAAACTGGGGATCAAATCTCCAAAGTTATGGTGATGGTGGTGGTTAGTGTTTAACGTCCCGTCGACAACGAAGTCATTAGAGACGGAGCGCAAGCTCGGGTTAGGGAAGGATTGGGAAGGAAATCGGCCGTGCCCTTTCAAAGGAACCATCCTGGCATTTGCCTGAAACGATTTAGGGAAATCACGGAAAACCTAAATCAGGATGGCCGGAGACGGGATTGAACCGTCGTCCTCCCGAATGCGAGTCCAGTGTGCTAACCACTGCGCCACCTCGCTCGGTTCCAAAGTCATGGGACATGTCAGTACACGAAATTACAACATAAAAGTAATAATAGATGAAAATAAAATCTTTATGAACCCGAAAAAAGTAAATTAATAAGTTTAAGTAAACGCAATCTATAATACAACAAAAATCAGATTAATTTTTCGAGGAACTCGACAGAATAGAAGGAGTGACCCACAAAGAAGCTCTTCAGTTTCGACTTGAAAGCGCGCGGATCACTGCTAAGATTCTTGGATTCGAGTGGTAGCTTGTCGAAACTGGAAGCAGCAGTATACTGGACACCTTTCCGCACAAGAATTAAGGAAGTCCGATCCAAATGGAGGACTGATTTCTGTCGAATGTTAACAGAGTGAAAGCTGCTTACTTTTGGGAATGAGCTAATATTGTTAACTAGAAATGGCAGTAAAGAGTATATATATTGAGAAGCCAATGACAAAATACCCACACTTGTGAACAGGGGTCAACAAGAGGTTCGTGAACTTACACCACTTATTGACCGAACCGATCGTTTCCGATTCAAAAATATCCTTTTAGAATGGGAAGAGTTACTCGGAAATATAATACCATACGACATAAGCGAATGAGAATAAGCAAAGTAGACTAATTTTAGTGTCGAACGATCACATACTTGTTATCGTTTGAATAAAAATAATGGCGGCATTAAGTGTTTGAACAAGATCCTGAACGTGGGCTTTCCACGAGAATTTATTATCTGCCTGAACAACTAAAAATTTGAATTGTTCAGTTTCACTAACCATATGCCTATTCTATGAAATTAAAACGTCAGATTCTGTTGAATTGTGTGTTAGAAAATGTAAAAACTGAGTCTTACTGTGATATATCGTTAGTTTATTTTCTACAAGCCATGAAATTAGGTCACGAACCGCACTAATTGAAACCAGGCCAATGTTGCACATACCCTCCTGTACTACCAAGCTATTCTCATCAGCAAACAGAGATATTTTAGAGTTACCCGTATTGTCAGAGGGCATATTACTTATATAAATAAGGAACAGGAGTGGCCCCAACAGTGATCCCTGGGGCACGCCCCACTTGACAGTACCCCACTCAGAACCCACATCACAGCCATTGGCAACATTGTGAATAATGACCTTTTGCTGTATGTTGCTGAAGTAAGAGATGAACTAATTGTGAGCTACTCCCCGTATTCTGTTATGGTCCAAGTTCTGGGGCAATATTATGTGATCAACACAATCAAACGCCTTAGTTAAATAAAAAAAGTATGCCTTGCGTTCGAAGCCTTTTGATTAACCCATCCAGTACCTCTCAAAGAGGAGAGAATATAGTATTTTCAGTTGTTAAACGACTTCTAAAGCCGAACTGCAAATGTGATACCAATCATGTGATGTAAAATGCTCAGTTATCCTTACACACACAGCGTTTTCAATAATTTTAGCAAATACTGATGGCATAGAAATAGATCTAAAATTGTCTACATTTTTTTTCTCCCTGTTTATAAAGCGGCCTTACTAGTGAGTACTTTAATCGTTTGCAGCACAATACTTCAATAATCTCCTAGGTACTCCATCATAACCATGAGAGTCCTTAGTCTTCAGTGATTTAATTATTGACTCAATCTCCCCTTGTCTTTATCACAGAGGAGTGCTTCACACAGCAATCTCGGAAAGGTATTTGCCAAGGAAGTTGTATGATTACCTGTAGAAACTAAATTTTTATTTAATTCAGCACCAGTGCTCTGAAAATGATGGTTAAATAGTGTTCATATATCTGATTTATCAATAACAGAAATTTTTTTAATACTTACTAACTTTATGCCATCGACCGTGTGCTGCTGACCAGACTCTTCCATCACAACTGACCATATGGCTTTAATTTTATCCTGTGAATTTGCTATTCTATTTCCATACCACATACTTTTTGCCTTGGTAATAACATTTTTAAGCACCTTACAATACCGTTTGTAATGGGCTACTGTAGCTTCATTGTGACTACTTCTAACATTTTGATATAATTCCCGCTTTCTTCTACATGATATCCTTATCCCACAAGTCAGCCACACAGGCTGCCTATTACTGCTAGTACCCTGTTTAGAACGTTTAAAGGGAAAGCAACTCTCAAAGAGCGTGACAAATGTGTTAAGGAAAGAATTATATTTATCATCTGTGTTATTGGCACTATAAATATCCTGCTACTGTTGTTTCTTGACAAAGATTAAAAAACTCCCTTTTGCTATTGGACTAACGTTCCTGCATAGTTCTTAACTCTATGTGACATTTTTATGAGTACAAATTCCTTGTAGTGTTAAAATTTCTGCATCATGGTCTGAAAGGCCATTCACCCTTTTAGTAACAGAATGTCCTAGTAACGAAGAATGAATAAAAATATTGTCTATAACTGTGCTACTGTTCCCTTGCACCCTAGTTGGAAAAAACACAGTCTGCATCAGAGCATATGAATTTAGGAGATCTATCAACATCCTTTTTCTTATACCACCATATTCAAAATTTATTTTGAAGTCACCACGAATAACTAATTTCTGGTAATTCCTACAAAGTGAATCAAGAGCCCTCTCTAGCTTGACCAGAAATGCTCTAAGTTAGAGGACCTTAAAAACAACAATTAGAAGTTTAGTTTCACTAAATTCGATTGCCCCTGCAAAACATTCAAATATCTGTTCAGCGCAGTGCCGTGATACGTCTACGGACTCAAATCGAATACTTTTTTTTTACCTATACAGCTATGCCTCCACCCTCAAGGAACTCCTTGAAATGCAGGCAGCTAATCTGTATCCTGGTAAAGGAAGCCTCTGAATTGTCAAATTATTTAAGCGGTGCTCCGATATACCAATAATTTCAGAGTCAACATCTATAACCAGTTCACTAACCTTATCTCTAATACCTCTTACATATTGATGAAGTATGCTAATTCCTTCTCTACTTGGCAACATGACGTCCTCTGAAGGTTAGCGCTTAGTTACAACGACTTACTTTAAGCAGGTATACCTATCAGTTGACTTCAATCTCAAGCTCTGGCTGCAACTACTACAGGAATTTTTCCATGAGTGATTCCACCACCACCCTCTACATTGTCACCTATAAGCTTTGCCAGCCTCCCCTTCCCATACCTATTGACGTGCTTGTCATGCCTAGTGAAACCTCATCTACTGATAGACCCAACTGGGACCACTGAGATGTGATCCATGCCCTCCACCATCAGTGCCCTCCCCAGCCCCACATTAACGCGCCTAACAGCCGCATTAAGGTGAGGCCGATGATGACGCTGAAACAGTTGCACGAAATGCACATTAGTGCCACCAGTTTGAGTAACTATCTTAACCAAGTCACCACTGACATCATATTCCCCGTCCCTATGAAGACTGTTCCCTGCTCCACCCACTATCACTACCTTCTCCTCCTTCGTAAAATACCTACATAACTCCCCTAGGCTGTCAGTCACCTGAGCCAACCCTGCACAAGGCTTCACAATGCTGGTTACCTGGTACTCACTGCCCAGAACATCCTACAACTGCTGGCCCACACCTTTACCGTGGAAAGCACCTAGCAGCAGAATCTTCTTCTCCCTGTTAGACTTTGAAACTGATCTAGGTCTGCTAACTGCTGAGGATTGTTGCATGTTTCCTACACCTACAGCTACAAGAGGCTTCTCTCCACTAAATTCTGACAGTTGGTAAATCTATTACATATACGCAAAGTGTAGCTGTCTGAATACCTCCTTCTCGCAGCTGCCTTCTTGCCAACAGACAGTTCCCATTCCCCATCACCTCTCACCCTCCTCAATTTATCTAGTTCCTTCTTCGCGCATTCTAACTGCACTTGAAGGGCACAGGTCTTACGCTCCTGCTCCTCTGTCAACTTATTTCTACTACAGATTCTGCATTCCCAGGAGAGGACCTCGCTAGAATGCCCACTGGGTTCTCCACTGCACTCCCCCCCCCCCCCCCCCAATGAAAGTACTTTGAAGAAATCCGACACCATTACCCAGTACTCTCAAACCTACGACATATCCCACATTTCTCTCTCATGGTAAAATTTTACAGTTACTGAAAAAAGCAATACGTCTACATTACGCAAATTCAGTTACACCAATAGGACTATTTATAGAACTAACAATAGTGGTCTCGAAATTCTCTTTCTACCAATAAAGTAAGTACTTCTATTACTACTACTGCTACACCACAGCTTACACCAATACCATAAAAAATTCACAAAATTACTAAATAAATGCCAAAATTCAAGAGGCCCATGGGTTATTCAATTACGTTAAAACACCGAATTAAAATTTTACTGAAATATTTTGCCATAAACAATAAGAAACGTCAACTGAAAACTAAAGAACGAAATATACTAAACTACTTCAACGCGCAGAAAACTCTAAAAAACAGAGCGAGCGAATGTTTTCTAAAGTTTATTAAATCGTTATTTAACCAGAAACAATACGAAACACCGCTGAAAACTACTTCAAAACCGCTGCAGCTGAAACTGTATGCCGCAAAATGTATTTCGTCCACGAAACTTTCTATTGTTTCTTTGTGTCTTTGGAACGTGGCGTTGAACTGCTCCTCATAAAAATTGCAACTATTCTCTTTTTTAAGCCTTTTGAGCAAACCTAGTTTCAGTTCCTCAAAAGTTAATGCATTCGTAACGCCTCGTGATATATCACGGGCACCTTAGCTGGCCCAATTATCCATAACTTTGTCATTTACAACATCTGTTCATCTGGCCAGGAACCAAGTTTAGGGGCTGGTAACAAATCACCAAGAAATACTTCTATATCGTCGCTTGGTTAACCAGAGAAGGATGTCAGAAGGGTGGGTGGTGAAGAATCTAGTATGGGAGGGGTTGCACTAGATGTCGACATACACTCGGATAACAATTCATTATTGCCAGACCTCAATTGGGATACCTGATTAAGTAGGCTCTGAATAGGCTTGTGGGTAGAAACTGCTTGTGTGTTACTACTGCCTGTCATTGCATCGCTTTTCTATTTGACAACCGGTTATTTCCACAAACACTTGCTATGGTCACAAGAACACAGACTCAGCTAAATAGCACGTAACATTAGAAGTCTGACTACTATTCGGACCAGAATAACAAGGACATCAAATACCATTCGAAAACATATTTTCTGGCATTAAATTTCTTTGAGAATATAAGAACTTTACATCGTTGTTTTTGCACCGCGAAAGGGTTACTTGAAAAGGAAACATATATGGGAAAAATTTTCACTCACCAATGTGCTGTAGGTTGTCATCTGCTGTCTTTGGGTTATCGCAGCCCGTCGATGGTGATGGCGTCATGAATTTCTTGTACCACAAATTCCGTACCATGTACATCTTAAAATCGAGCCAAAATTATCTGACACCAAATATAGCGAGTTGGTGGTTCTGTGACACTATATATATTGAGTGTTACTGACAGAGGGGAGCGAAGGTCATTATTTTGTCAGGGCTGGCGGGAGGGAAAGCTACACTTTGCGGGCGGTGGAACGGGTTCTTTCCTTGGCTCAGCGTGTGAGGTGTGAGTGAAACACTAGTGGTTCCCTACCAATCATTTATTGACACAACAGACCCTTTAAACAAAGAGAGTAATACGTCGTCTTTTAACTTGCTCAAGACCTTACGGCAGCAGTGCGTCGCTGAATCGTAGCGTGGAAATTCCAGTGACCGCTAATGGGGCGACGGCTCGTGTTACTCTCTTCAAAGAAGCCTCTCGTGCCCATTTGTTGCAGGTATTTATTCGGTGTTTTCGAAAATGACGCGGGGTTTCTAGGGCGGCGACTGACACTTGGATCGTTGATCTATGCTTCCCACGCACACGTGACGGGTTTCCTAGTTTTACCCCTCTGCGCTGTCATCTTCCTCCGCATCACCAGCTACCTCAGCATGATGGCCGCTGCCGGAGCTTTGATCCCCATGTCCGGGCTGCACTGGTCCTTGTTCTCCTCAGAAGCGCCGCCACCTGCTGGGTCGTTGGTCTGTCGAAGTGCTCACTGCCGCTCCGTGACCTCCACTTGTCACCAGCTTCCTTGTTCGACCGCTGCCACTTTAAAATATTGTGGCTTAGCATGTCAACTAAAATGTTCGTTTAACCTGTAATAAGCCCTCACTTATTTTTCTGCCGGATCTCTGCTTTGAACAACCATAAATAATCCATAATTAGTATACATCACCGTAAATAACACTAAATTATTGAGCATAGTTATTATACAACATACAGTACGGAGGAAAACGATGAAAGGTGCTACGCCTGGGATTGAAATAGAACTAAACGACAGGAGAAGTAAAAAAGAACTTTAGAGAAATGTGACTGGCTGCCCAGTTACACAAAACACGGGTGAGCCTGTCACCCTCTTTAGATGAAGAGCACCTCCCCAAAAATTTGTGGAGATAAGTTGGACACATCACAAAATCTTAAACTCTAACCACACGCATAGCAGCAGTCTCACTCAGGAATTGCCTCTCTATCACACGGGTGCTGGGCTTCTGTAGGAGTCTCTCTCACTTTGCTGGAGTCGTGCAGCATGTGTACGTCTGTTATACTGCTGCTGGCATTATGCTAGTGTCACACCGTGGAACTTTGCGCGTCCAGTACTCATTCTGCGACACAAAGCTGACGGCTTTCCGTAATTCTCTCCAAATCACATTGCTCCTAGAACACAGTAATCGCTTCGCCGTTTCAATACAAAAGGGATTCTGCAGACGCCTTAATTGGACACTCGTGCTGGCGCTCAAATATGCCTCTCCATAACGCTGCTGCTAGCTTACTGCTAGTGTCTCGTCGATATTCTTGGAGTACTTTTGCGACTGCCTTTCTATTAGAATGCTGCTCGAATTTTGCACTAGACTCACCATAGACCCTCTTCTGGGTGTCCAATAATCTGTCTCCGAGACGCAGTTGGTACCTTACTGTAACTATAGTGCCCTTGTTGTTATTATTGTTGCTGGGACACAAAGGTTGCTTCGCCTTTGCACTGCTACAGGCATTCTCCAGATGTCTCTAATGACAATCCTGACGCCGTTCTAGAAATGCTTTTCCGTCTCACCGTTTCTGGGCGACTGCAAACGTCAGTATATCACACTGCTGAAGTCTGCGACTTTTCCTATCATTCTGCAAAGTTCTCACCATCAAACCAGCAGTTTGTCACAGAGGTACAGCTGCCGGCTTTTTTTTCGCTCCGTCACATTGACGTTAGGAGACAGAAGCTGCTTCGCCATCACACTACAATCCCGTCCGTCATGAAATTACCACACACTGGTATACTAAATTCACACTAACTCTCTGTGATATTTTCCCGAAAATAATACCTGAGGGCTACTTTGATGATTACACCACATGCTTCACGTGGTCAGCTTGGTTTACACCAAGAGTGTAACTCCAAAATAACTTTTATAATTAAAATAAATTACATCGAAACACAATTTACAAAAGTAAATCCTCGAACTGGTTAATATCGTCTTCCTATTAACCTGATGGGTCAAACAATTGTATAAGCATGTGGTACTGGTCTCACAAAGTACACCCCACGTGGGTTGAACGTAAAGAAAAGTTGCTGTATTGAAAAATATGGTCAAGACGAGACGTTATAATCTCACGCACATTCGCATTTAAGACTGGTGATCTTAGTTAGAGTTACTGATCAACACGTGGTTCCACTTTACTCACAAAGTAGTGACAAAGCAACTACCAGAAGATATTCTGAACTTCACAATGGAATTACACTGCGTTGCAATTTAAGGTAACATTAGGTATTTTAGATCTAAACCTGAAATAGATGTGATTAAATTTTCAGTTAGGCTGAACTTAAGAAATCCATTCTTCTACGGACTTAGCAGAGATGCGCTTAGCCGGAGATCTTACCACTTCAGACGCTCGCCGCGGACCAACTGGCATGGGCCCCTACCGCGGGTGCTTAACAGATACAAACGGAAGTGACCAGAGAGGCACCTTCCTATACCAACATGACAAGGGACGGACAGGACCATACTAAGAATAGAAACCTCTCTGATTTTAGAAAGCGTAGCTACCTGTTCTGACGTTAGTCCTACTGTTCTCTAGCAGACAGACATGCAACTAGAAATACATTTGCTCATTCATCCTTTCACACAAAAGGGAAGGGGGATGACAGTATCTTATCACATACAGTATACAAAAGAAAGCGGATGTAGGTTTCGTATGAGACTGTGTGACGTGAATTACATATAAACTGTGTTTTAAAGTGTAGTAGTGTGACAGATCGTTCTTGTTTATGTGTAAAAGTAACACGTTCCACTGCTCAGTCTCCTCCCAGATTGTCAGAAACACCACAGTAAATTTAGAAGTGGAATTTATGCCGTAAATGACAACAGATTTAAGAAATTAATATGAAAGGAATCCAGCAGAGACCGTTCAACACTGTAGTTGCCCTTTAGGAATCGCGTCTCCATCTCACGTGTGCTACCCTACAGCAAGTGTCACTATGAAACTGGTGGAGACATTCTGCAGGTGCGTTCCTCCGAGACTGCTGCTGGCACCCTGCTAGGGTCTCACCACAGAACGCCTTCAGGGTGCCCACCAGTCTCTCTGTGCAACAAACCGATGGCTTCTTGTAACTCTCTCCCCATCACCATTGCAATAGAAAAGACATTCTGAAGACGCCAGTATGTGACACTCCCGCTACGTTTATATTATTGGCTCTCCACGACACGGCTGCTGCCTACTACAAATGTCTCCGTGGCACTGCTGGAGTATTTCTGCAAGTGTTGTTCTATGCTAATGCTGTCGGTTATTAGGAAGGGCATCACCATGGACCCTCCTCTGGGTGTGCAATAATCAGTCTGCGAGGCCCAGATTGTACCTTACTGTAACGTACTATCTTATTGTTCGTGGGCCACTAAAACTGCTTTGCCTTTGGACTACTATAGGAATTTTACAGACATCTTCCCAGGAACACTAATGCCGCCCCTCAGAAATTGCCTCCCCATCACACAGGTAATGGGAATTTGCAAGAGGCTCTATCACATAGCTGGTGTCATTCTGCATCTGTATATTTATTGTAAAGCTGGAGTATTTCTGCGAGTGCCTTTCTATGAGAACGCTGCTGGAATTTAGCACCATTCTTATCTTGGAATCTCTTCTCGGTGTCCAATAATCTGTGTATAAGGCACAGTTGCTGACTTACTGTATCTCTAGTGTCGTCGTACTGTTGTTGGGGCACCAAAATTGCTTCGCCTTTGCACTTTTATAGGAATTCTGCAGATGTCTCTCAATGACGCTACTGATGATGTTCCAGAAACGCTTCTCCATCTCCCCGTTTCTTGGCAACTTCAAACGTCAATTCGTCACAGTACTGGAGTCTGCGATGGCTCTTATCATTCTGCACCTTTCTCACCGTCAAACCACATTTGGGTATCTGGTAGTTTGTAATCGAGGCACAGCTACTGGCTTACTGTAACCCTCGATCCCTCACATTGGCGCTTGAGACGAAGAAGCTGCTTCACCATCACAGTACTACAGGCGTTCTGCACACGCTTCACAATGACACTATGGCTGCCGTTCATGAATCGTCTCTACATCTGCGTGTTCTGGCCTACAGCAAGTGTCTCTATGACCACTGGAGTCGGTCTGCAAGTGCGCTTATCTCTGAGACTGCTGCTGGCGTCCTGCTGCGGCCTCACCATGGAGCGTCTTCTGAGTGTCCAGAAAAATTTCTGCGAGACAAAGCTAATGGGTTGCTGTAAGCCGCACCATCTCACTGGGACACAGAAATTGCTTCACCATTTTCACACAACATACATTCTACAGACGCCTCAATATGAGACGCCTGCTACCGTTACGTTATCACCCGTCGATGACATGGCTACTGGTCAACTACAAGCGTGTCCACGACACTGTTGAGGTGTTTCTGCAGGTTTCATTCTATGTTAATGCTGCTAGCGTTAGGAAGGGTCTCATCATCGAACCTCTTCTGGGTCTCCAATAATCTACTGTGTGAGGCACAGTTGCTAACTTACTGTAACTCTCGTGCCATCTTATTGTTGCCAGGATCCCCTTCTGGGTGTCAACTACTCTTTCTCCAACACAAAACTGAAGCTTTTTTGTAATTGCTCCTGGGACACAGTAATCGTTTCGGCATTGCAATACAATAGACATACTGTAAACGCCTCAATATGACACCGGTGCTGACGTGCCGTTATAACCATCCGTAACAATGCTGGGAGTGTTTCTGCAAGTGCCTTTCTGCGAGAATTATGTTACAATTTAGCATTGGTTTCACCATAGAAACACGTCTGGGTGTGTCTGAGGAACAGCTGCTAGCTTACTGTAACTCACGTATCGTCTTACTGTTGCTGCGACACGAAATTTGCTTCGGCTATCCGGTACACTAGGCATTCTGGAGACGCCTCACCATGGCACTAATTCCTTCTCTCAGGAATTGCTCCATCAAACATGCTGGGCTACAGCAAGAGCCTCTATGACAGTTGTGCAGTGATTCATCATGGGTATTTCTATTATACCGCTGCTAGCATCCTGCTATGGTCTCAACCCGGGACTGCTTTTGGGTGTCCAGCAATCTGCCTTTGAGACAAAACAGACGACTCGCTGTAGCTCCCTCCCCCTCAGCTTGGTTCTAGAACACAGTAGTTGCTTCGCCATTGCAACAGAACAGTCAGTCTGCAGACGTCTCAACGTGCTTGTACGGCCTCTGTATCGCACGTCTGCTACCCTACTGAAAGTGGTTTCCACGACACTTTAGGACTATGCAAGTTTCCTTCTATGCTAATTGTGCTGCCAATGAGGATTGTTCTTACCATGGAATATCTTCTACGACCCCAATACCTGTCTCTGAGGCAATACATCTAGCTTACTGAAACACTCCCTGCTGCAGGGACATATAAATTGCCTTGCCATTGTCTGTTGTAGGCATTCAGCAGACGTCTCACCCCGACGACAATGCTGCCCCTCAGTAATTGCCTCTGCATCAGATGTGTGCTGCCCTGTTGTAATATCTTAATGACATTGTTGTAGTCATTCCGACAGTGCATGTCCAACATATTCTTTTCTGGGTGTGCAGCAGCTTATAACCGTGACGAATCTACTGCCTTTCTGAATCCTTTGCTCCACCAGATTGACGATGGGCCACAGATATTGATCAGCCATCGCACTATTACATGTTTTCAGAAGATTCCTCACCATTTGACTAGCGCTGGCCGTCAGTAAATCACTCTCGCTGTGACGGATGCAACCTATTGTTCATGCCTCGATCACTCTTTTGGAGACGTTATGTGAGCGTATATCTATGATAATGGCGTTGGTATTCGAGTACACTCTCACAGTGTAACCTCTTGTAGATGTTCAGTAACTTGTGATCAACACAACTGCTGGCTTACAGAACCCCTTGCACCCTCAGATTGACGTTGGGTCACAGATATTGCTCCGCCATCGCACTGTTACAGGTTTTCTGCAGATGCCTCACCATTCCTCTAATTCTGCCTGTTTGCAATTGTCTCTCCATCTGACGGATGCGCCGTCTTGTACGTGCCTCGGTGACACTGTTGAAGTCATTCTGTTAACTGGTATGTTTGATACTGGCACTTTCAATTGCCTCTGGTATCACTGTATACCCCCTTCTGGGTGTCCATGTATCTGGTAACCAAGCCACAACTGCTGGCTTGTACCCTTGCACCCTCAGATTACCGACGAAACACAGATATTGCTTCGCCATGGCACTATTACAAGTTTTCTGCAGATGCTGCCCCTCAGCAATTACCTCTACATTTGACGGAGTCTTTCTGCTAGCGCATGATATTGGCACTGGCAACTGACTCCAGTCTCACTGCTTACCCCATCCTGTGTGTCCAGTAGCTTGTAACTGAGACACAACTGCTGGCGTACTGTGTTAGTATCACCATTAGATTGACGATTTAGCTTAGTCATCACACTGTTACAGGTCTCCTGCAAATGCTCACCATTTCACTAATGCTGCCTGTCATCAATTCCCTCTTCAGCCCACGGATGCACCTTGTTGGATTTGTCTCGATGACACTGCTGGAGTCATTCTGCTAGTGTGTAACTATGATCCTCGCACTGGCATTCGGTACAGTCTCACCATGCAACCTTTTCTGCGAATCTAGCAGCTTGTAACCGAGGCACAACTACTGGCTTACAGTATACCACGCACGCTCAGATTGGCGATGGGTCGCAGATACTGCTTCGCCATCGCACTATTACAGGTTTTCTGTAGATGCCTCACCATTTCACTAATGCTGACGGTCAGCAATTTTCTGTCCCTCTGACGGATGCACCCTGTTGCATATTCCTCAATGACACTGTTGGAGTCACTCTTTTTAGTATATCTATCATATTCGCAAAGAGAATCGACTTCAGCCCTACCCTGTACACTCTTCTGGTTCACCCAGTATTTTATAAACGAGTGACAACAGCTGGCTTACTGTATACCTCACACAGACATTCCTGGTTTCCTGCATATGCCTAACCATTTCACTAATGCTGTCCGTCAGCAATTCACTCTATATCTAATACAGACGTCCTGCTGCATATGTCTCTATTACAGCTGCGGTATAGCTATACTGGCAATGTACTCCGGTCTCACCGTGAACCCTCCTCTGGGTGCCCAGTAGCTGTAACCCAAGCACAACTTCTCACTTATAGTACCACTCGCACAGTCAGATTGACGATGGAACACAAGTAATCACCACCAAAAATGGTTCAAATGGCTCTCAGCACTATGGGACTTAACTTCTGATGTCATCAGTCCCCTAGAACTTAGAACTACTTAAACCTAACTAACCTAAGGACATCACACATATCCATGCCCGAGGCATGATTTGAACCTGCGGCCGTAGCGGTCACGCGGTTCCAGACTGTAGCGCCTAGAACCTATCGGCCACCCCGGCCGGCTGTATCGCCATGACACTATTACAGGTATTCTGCAGATTCCTCACCCATCCGTGATTCCCTCTCCATCTGACGAATGCACCCTGTAGCATATGTGTCGATGGCATTGTTGGAGTCAGCCTGCTTGCGTATAATACTGGCACCCTTCAATTAAATCCGGATTTACTGGGTGTTCAGGAGCTTTTTACCGAGGTACAACTGCTGCCTTATTCTATCCCTCGTACCCTCTGATTGACAATAGGACACAAATATCGCTTCGTCACTGTCACAGGTGCTGTGCAGATGCTTCACCATTTCACTAAAGCTGAATTTCAGCAGGTTCCTCCCTGTTGCAAATACCTCGAAGACATTCTGCTTGCAATTACTATGATACTGGTCCTGGCATTCCATTACTTCCTGTGGGACCTCTTCTCGAAGACCAGTAGCTTGCAACAGAGTTACAAGTGCTGGCTTACTACATCCCTATCACCCTCAGATTAACGATGGGGCAAACATGCTGCTTCGCCATGACGCTATTACAGGATTTCTGCAGATGCCTCACCATTTCATTAATGCTGGCCTTTAGCAATTCCTTCTCCACATGACGGATACACCCTGTTGCATATGTCTCGATGACACTGTTGGAGTGATTCTGGAAGCGAATATCTATGATACTAGCGCTACGATGCAGACTCACAGTGTAACTGCTTCTGGGTTTCCTGTAGTTTGTAACCGAGAAACAGCTGCTGGATTACCGTATCCCTCACACTATCTGACTGACGAGGGGCACAGATAGACTGCCTGTCAGCAAATCCCTCTCCATCTGGCGGATGGACCCTGTTGCATATGTCTCGATGAGACTGTTGGAGTCATTCTGGTAGCACATACCTATAATACTGGTCTTTGCAACTGACTCCACTGTCACTATGTACCCTCTTCTCGTTATCCAGTAGCCTGTAACTGAGGGACAGCTGCTGGCTTACTTTACCCCTTACGCCCTCAAATTGACGATGGGACAAACGAATAGCTTCGCCATCGCACTATTACAGGATGTCTGAAGATGCCTCATTATTCCTTTACTGGTGCCCGTCAGCAAATCCCTCTCCATCCGTTGGATGCAACCTGTTGCATATGTCTCGTTGATATTTTTGTACTCATTCTGGTAGCGTATATCTATGATATTGGTGCTGGCATTCGGCTACAGTCTCACTGGGTGTTCGGTAGCTTGCAACTGTGGCACAACTGCTTGATTACTGTATTCTTTGCACACTCAAATTGACAACGAGATATAGATATTACTTCGCCCTCGCACTATTGTAGGTGTTCTGAAGATACCTCATCACTTCACTAATTCTGCCAATCAGTAATTCCCTCTCCATTTGACGGATGCACCCTCTACCATCTATGACACTGTTAGAGTCATTCTGCTAGTGTCTATCTGTGATACTGACAGTGCCAATCGTCTCTGGTCTCACAATGTGCCCTTCTCTGGGTCTCCAGTCGCTTGCAACAGAGGCACACTGTATCCCCCGCACTATGAAATTGATATAAGAAGGGACACAGATTCTGCTTTGCCATCGCACTGTTAGAGGATTTCTGCAGATTACATATCATTTCAGTAATGTCGCACGTCAACAATTCCCTCTCCATATGACGGAGGCACTATTATCATATGTCTCTAAGACAAAGTTTCATTCTGTTTCCGTGTATCTATGAAACCGGACCGAGCACTCGGCTACTCTCCCCACATGTAACCTCTTCTGGATGTCCAGCAGCATGCAACCGAGGCACAAGTGCTGTCTTACTGTAACCCCAGCCAGCTCTGTGACAATAGGATGCATATATTGTTTCACCATCGCACTATTACAGGTTTTTTGAAAATGGTGCACTATTTCATTAAAGCTGCCCGTCAGCAAGTCCCTCTCCATGTAATGGATGCACGCTGATGCTTATGTTCGATGGCACAGTGGGATTCAATCAGCTAGCAAATATCTATGTTAATGGGACTGGCAATTGCCTCTGGACTCATCGTGCACTCTCTTCTTGGTGTCCTCTAGGTCGTAAACGAGGCATACCTGCCTCCTTACGATGTCCCTCGCCAACTCAGATTGATGTTGGGACGCAGATATTACTTCGCTATCTCACCATTACAGGTTTACTGAATATGCATCACCATTTCACTAATGCTGACCGTCAGAAGTTTCCTCTCCATCGGATGGAGTGACCCTGTTGCATATTCCTCAGTGACACTGTTTCAGTCCTTCCTCTAGAGTTTATTTATGATACCGACACTGGGAATTGACCCAGGCTCACTGTGTCACTGTGCAAACTCAGCTGGGTGTCCAGTGGCTTGTACCCATGGCACAGCTGCTGACTTAAAGTGTCTCTCGCATAATAAGATTCACGATTGTACAAGGATACTGCTTCGAAATTTCACTATTACAGGTTATCCGCAGATGTCCTTCTATTTCGCTAACGGTGCCGTCTGCAGTTCCCATTCCATCTGGCAGATGCACCTTCCTGTGTACGTCTACATGACACTTGCCTGTATCTACGATACTGGAGATTTTATTGGGCTACAGTTTTACTGTGTAACCTCTTCTGGGTGTCCAGAATCTTGTAACCGAGTCACAGATATTGCCTTACCTTATACCTCTCACCCTCAGACTGACGAAGGCACACAGATATTGCTTTCGCGCCGCGCTACTAGAGGTTTTCTGCAGATACCTCACCATATCACTAATGCTAGGCGTCAGCAAATGCCTCTCCATCTGACAGGCACCCTGATGCACATGTCTCGAAGAAACTGCTGGACTCATTATTCTAGTGTATGTCTGTGATCATGGCACAAGAAACTGCCTCCATTCTCTCCATGTACTCTCTTCTGGGTGTTCAGTACCTTGTGACAGAAGCACAACTTACTGTATCCCTTGCACCACCATACTGACAATGGTACACATATTGGATCGCCATCGAACTATTACAGGTTTTCCACAGGTGAGTTACCATTTCACTAATGCTGACCGTCAGCAATTCCCGCTCCATGTGATGGATCATCCCTGTTGCATACGTCTCTATGACACTGTTGGAGTCATGTATTTATCATACTTCACATGGATTTCACTCCGGCCTCACTGTGTTCCCGCTTCTAGGTGTCCAGTAGATAGTACTGGAGGCACAACTGCTGCCTTACTGTATCCCTCGCAACCTCAGATTGAAGTTGGGACAAGGAAATTTGTTTCGCAATCGCACTATTACAGGTTTTATGCAGGAGCCTCACCATTCCACTAATGCTGCCCGTCAGCAGTTCCCTCTTTATCTGACGAGTGCAACCTCTTCCATCTGTCATCGACACTAGTGCAGTCATTCTGCCAGCCTGTATACATTGACCCCAGTCTCACTGGGTACCCTCTTCTGGTGACCAGCACAACTGCTTGCTTACTGTGTCCTGTGCACACTCAGCTTGAGGATGAGACACAAGTGTCGCTTTCCTATCGCATTATTACACGTTTTCTGTAGATAGCTCACCGTTTCACCAATGCCATCCGTCAGTAGTTCCCTCTGCATCTGACAGAGGCAGCATGTTGCATATGCCTCGAAGACATAGTGGGAGTTATTCTGGTTCCGTGTATCTATGAAACTGGCATTCGGCTACTCTTTCCACATGCAACTTCTTCTGGATGTTAAGCAGCATGCGAATGAGGCACAAGTGCTCTCTTACTGTATCTCCGGATACCTCAGTGACAATAGGATATAGATATTGTTTCGCCATTGCACTATTACACGTTTTCTGCAGATGCCCAACCATTTCACTAATGCTGCCTGTCAGCACTTCCCTCTCCATTTGAAAAATACACCCTGTTGTGTATGTCTCAATGACACCGTTGAAGTCATTCTGCTGGAGTATATCTGTAATAATGGAACTGGGAATTGATTACAGTCTCACCATGTATCCACTTCTGAGTGTCCTGTAGTCTGTAACCCTGGCACAACTGCTGCCTAATTGTATCCCTCGCACCATCTGATTGACAATGGGACACAGATATTACCTTGCGATCTCTTTACTACAAATTTCTGTAGATCCCCAGCATTTTACTGACGTCAACAATTCGCTTCCATCTAACGGTTACACACTGTATCGTATGCCTCGATTATACTGTTGCAGTTATTCTGCTAGAGAATATCTGGGATACTGGCACTACCCACAGGGACACAGATATTGCTTTCCCATCCCGCTAGTACAGGTTTCCTGCATATGCCTTACCATTTCATTAATGCTGGTCGTCAGCAGTTCCCTTCATATCTGAGGGATGCACCCTTCTGCTTGTGCCCCAATGACAGTGTTGGAGTGAATCAGCTGGCGTATATCTATGATACTGGCGCTGCAATTCATCTACAGTCTCGCCGTGTAACCTCTTCTAGGTGTCCAATATCTTGTAACTGAGGCACAACTGCTGGCTTACTGTATCCCTCGCACACTCAGATATTGTTCACCATCCCACTATTAGTTTATGTGCAGATGCCTCACCATGTCGCTAAAGCTGCCTGTCATGAATCTATTCTCCATCTGATGGGATGCACCTTGTTGCATATGTCTCGATGACAGTGTTGAAGTCATTCTGATAACGTATATCTATGATACTGGCACTGTCAATTGACACTGCATACTTACATCTGGGTCTCCAGTAGCTTGTAATAGAGGCAAAACTGCTCGATTTCTGTAACCTTCACACACACAGAGACTGACGATGGTACATCGATATTGCTTTGCAGTGGCATAATAACACGCTTATTGCAGATGACTCACGTTTTCACAGATGCTGGCAGTTGTCTCCGGATTCACAACGTGTCATTTCTGGGTGTCCAGTAGTTTGTAACCGAGGCGCGACTGTTGCCATGCTGCATCCGTCACACCATCAGATAACGATGGGACGCAGATATTTCTTCGCCATCTCACTATTACAGGTGTCCTGCAGGTGCTTCTCCATTTCAGTAATGCTTCACGTCAACAATTTCCCCTAACTCTGCTGTATGCACCCTGTTGCATATGTCTCGATGACCTGTAGAAGTCCTTCTCCTATCATATACCTATGATACTGGCGCTGGCATTTGGTTACAGTCTCACCGTATAACCTCTTCTGGGTGTCCAGTGGTTTGTTACCGAGGCACAACTGCTGCCTTACTGTATTGTAAGAACCCAGAGATTGACGATGGGACACAGATTCATTCGTGGCGTCGCAGCGGGATGATCGTCGTGGTGGCGATAGAACCGGTCTGCAGCATCCCGCATGAGGGTTCTTTGCTCATTCTGGTCATACTGGAGGGGTCTTTCCGTAATCCATCTACCTTAAAAAACATGAACTCTAAGAAAAGGATTTTAATAACAGGAAAGGTAAGTATCTTTTCCACATGGTAAGTAGTACCCTCTTAGCTATGTAACACTCTTTATTCTCCGTTTTCGGTTTCGTTCTCTGGCTTTCTTTTTGTGCTGCGCTTTGAGGCCTCATGTGCCAAATGTTGTCGACAGAATTTAGTTCAGGGGTAACTGCCGGCCATCCAAAAGTAATGCTGATATTTTAACTGAAAACGAATAATTAAGATGTCTAATAGTATCATGCAAACCGTTGGCTAAAATGCCGCTCCTTTAGGATCGAAGATGGATTCAGTGAAATTTAGGTCAATCGTTAAAATTTATCCAGACACTATACTTTGTGGTGGATTCATTGATTAACGCTTGAGTCCTTCTCACTTGTTGGAGAAAACCTTGCGAAAGTCAGAAGAAGCACCTTCCGTGGAAAGGTAGGGTGGGTGTGGGGGAAGGTGGGCTGCTGTAAGTGGGAAAAGTGGAAATGCCGTGACTTCGTAACTTCATTCTGGGGCTGATTAGAGGAACGTCCTGGCTTCTAAAATAGTCGGACGGGGCATTTAGAAGTTTAAGAAAGGGAGGTGCTGAATTTCTGCCCTTGTGTTTGACATCTCCTGGTTAACGATGTTTATTAATGTGGGACATGGCATGACCACGAGAAAAAGGAGAGAAACTTTACTAAGCCTAGTATTTGAGACAACGCACAAGGTATGCTGTCGAGTGAATGTCAGAAAGTGAGCCAGCGCCCCTTATGAAGTCAGACGTGTTGACATCCGGCGGTGCTGTAACGGCTAGGTGAGGGTAACACCCTCTGGCAGCAATGCGACTAGCAGACCCAGGCATACAGCCACAATGATCGAGAACCTCCTGAATGGTTCTATAAGAAATATGATTAATATATTAATACCTTCAGCTGCTGACGGTCGTTGATATATATCAACGGGCACAGGTGAAAATGTGTGCCGACCGGGACGCGAACACGGGATCTCCTGCTTACATGGCAGACGTTCAATCCATCTGAGCCACCGAGGGCACAGAGGATAGTGCGACTGCAGGGACTATCTCACGCACGCCTCCCTCGATACCCACATTCTCACTTTATATGTTCACACATCACATTCGTTGTGTCCCTACCCAACAAGTATATGGTTCTGGAAGAATCTTTGCGAAGACCTTCGGAACAGTCAGGGAGGATACCTGTACTAGAGAAACTCGCAGAACGGTCTCTGATGAACCAGTATGTGAACGACCAATCAAATGGTTCAAATGGCTCTAAGCACTGTGCGACTTAACATATGAGGTCAACAGTCCTCTAGAACTTAGAACTACTTCAACCTAACTAACCTAAGGACATCACACAGATCCATGCTCGAGGCAGGATTCGAACCTGCGACCGCAGCAGTATTATCGTGAAATGGTCGTTCGGGAAAGTCCCCTCTTCATCGCTACCTCGGAGATGCTGTGTCCCGCCGTTCACGCGCCGATTAAAACACCACTTTCAAACTCACTTAAATCTTGATATCCTGTCATTGTAGCAGCAGTAATCGATTTAATAACAGCGCCAGACACTAGTTGTCTTATATAGACGTTACCGAACGCAACGCCGTATTCCGCCTTCTTCCTCGCCATGAGTTAGCTATACAACATTTTTAGACCAATACATACCTTACTTCTGCTATTCTTATCCAAATGTTTCCACTCTTTCTTCTGAGCAAACAGCGGTGTAGTTACGCAGGTTTTGGATGTCCTTGTACGTTTACTGTACTTATAGTACTTAACCTTTCGCAAATGATTCAGACGTTACGCACTGGAAAATTGTAACGTCCACACTTCCGATTATGATATATCCCATTAATTTCATTGTTTCCGGCGGTGAAACCGTCTTTATAACGGAACGTTTCTGAGATGTTCACGAAAGATTAAGTACTATAAACGGAATAAAGTTACCTGTATAAGTACACATCTAATTACGCAAAGAAGAATTGGAGATACTTGCGTAAGTATGGCGGAAAGAAAGTACATCTTGATGCAAAAAGTACCGTGTCAAGCATGGCCGACCGACACTTGTAGTTTGTAAGGTATGATTCCGTTCGTTAACAGTCAACCAAAGCTGTGAGGGGGAACTTATGTCGATTATGTGATTCTTGCCTGTTTGGGTACCGTTCCTGACGCAAGCTGCGTAAAACGGACCGTTAGGGGCAGCTCAGTTACCCTCTATATGACATATATATTTAAGATATGGACAAAATGTGTCTTTTGTAATGCAAGTACCACTGGAGACGGGCAACGCCTGAAACTAGTCCAGTAAAATAAAACTGCAACCAACAAGCGGCTTCTGCCAAATATAATTATTTACGCGAGATATCTGCAGTTGCTACAAGCTGCATGGCATGACTTGTACAAGATGTACTTATAGTGTGTGGTGATGGCTGCAGGATTAGGAGACGAAACACAGGAGGCGACCTAATGCCAACAAAATAAAATTCACCCAGTACGTAATAATACGTCGCTATCAAATAGACACGACGTCCATTCGAACTTTCTGGGAAGAGCATAAAGGCGACTGTGGTACTAGTTACGAGCGTCCTCCAGCTAGGGTAACCGTAGTATTTAATGGCTCGCCTCCCAGACGCCACTTCCGTTCAACGGGGTCGTATAGTTGGCGATTACGGAGACATTTACGGAGCAGTTGAGGAGCGTCCAGAGCCTCAATGGGCCGCCGCGCTGGAGTGCGCCCCTGTCATCAGGAGACGTCAGCGCCGTAACTGCCCTCTGTGCAGCAGGTCGTTAACCGCTGATGAAGCCGGGATTGTTAACGTGTGTTGTGTAAACCGACGTTACAGCGGCGGCGCCGCGTCTCGGCGTTTACACGTAATTTCCCGGAAGGGCGCTCCACCCACACATATTTCCGAAATGAGTCCGTAATGACAGACGCAGGACTGCCGCCGCCCGCGTGTCACAGCGCGGCCTGCCCGGTTGGCCATTATCTTACCTGCGCGCCGCTCTACGCGCGTGTGCAGTAGGCCGGTAAGCACCTTAGTCCACAGAGCGACGACAGAAAGACGAGGCCCGCTACAAGAGCGTTTGATCCGTCCCCAACTTGGCAGACACGACAAAATACTCAGGAGCGCCCAACGGCAAATATCTTAACTGCAAAGTACGGCTGTCATGATGTCATTAGATGAAGTAAAAAACAAGGTTAAGACTAATTCGAGCTGTACAGGGCCACTTTCGCGGGTGTAGTGCAAGCACTGCAGTCAACACCTACGTTGTTGTTTTTGTGGTCTTCAGTCCTGAGACTGCTTTGATGCAGCTCTCCATGCTACTCTATCCTGTGAAAGCTGCTTCATCTCCCACTACCTACTGCAACCTACATCCTTCTGAATCTGCTTAGTGTATTCATCTCTTGGTCTCCCTCTACGATTTCTACCTTCCACGCTGCCCTCCAATGCTAAATTTGTGATCCCTCGATGTCTCAGAACATGTCCTACCAACCAGTCCCTTCTTCTTATCAAGTTGTGCCACAAACTCCTGTCCTCCCAAATCCCATTCAATACCTCCTGATTTGTTATGTCATCTACCCATCTAATCTTCAGCATTTTTCTGTAGCACCACATTTCGAAAGCTTCTATTCTCTTCTTGAAACTATTTACCGTCCATGTTTCACTTCCATACATAGCTACACTCCATACAAATACTTTCAGAACCGACTTCCTGACACTTAAATCTATACTCGATGTTAACAAATTTCTCTTCTTCAGAAACGCTTTCCTTGCCATTGCCAGTCTACATTTTATATCCTCTCTACTTCGACCATCATCAGTTATTTTGCTCCCCAAATAGCAAAATTCCTTTACAACTTTAAGTGTCTCATTTCCTAATCTATTTCCCACAGCATCACCCGACTTAATTCGACTACATTCCATTATCCTCGTTTTGCTTTTGTTAGTGTTCATCTTATATCCTCCTTTAAAGACACTGTCCATTCCGTTCAACTGCTCTTCCATGTCCTTTGCTGTCTCTGACAGAATTACAATGTCATCGGCGAACCTCAAAGTTTTATTTCTTCTCCATGGATTTTAATACACACTCCGAATTTTTCTTTTGTTTCCTTTACTGCTTGCTCAATATACATATTGAATAACATCGGGGAGAGGCTACAACCATGTCTCACTCGCTTCCCACCCACTGCTTTCCCTTAATGCCCCTCGACTCTTATAACAGCCATCTGTTTTCTGTACAAATTGTAATTAGCCTTACGCTCCCTGTATTTTATCCCTGCCACCTTCAGAATTTGAAAGAGAGTATGCCAGTCAACATTTTCAAAAGCTTGTCTAGAGATGCTAGAAACGTAGGTTTTCCTTTCCTTATTCTTTCTTCTAAGATAAGTCGTAAGTTCAGTATTGCCTCACATGTTCCAATATTTCTATGGAATCCAAACTGATCTTCCCCGAGGTCGGCTTCTACCAGTTTTTCCATTCGTCCTACGTATAAGATGCATTTAGGAGTGGAGCTAAATTCAAGATGAAAGGATATCAATGATACGATTCGCTGATGATATTGCTATCCCCAGTGAAAGTGAAGAAGAATTACATGGTCTGCTGAAAGGAACGAAGAATCTAATGCCTACAGAATATGGATTGAGAATAAATCGAAGAAAGTCGACAGTAATGAGAAGTAGCAGAAATGAGAACAGCGAGTAGCTTAACATCAGGACTGATGGAAACAAAGTAGATGAAGTTAAGGGATTCTGCTACCTAGGCAGTAAAATAACCATTGCTGGATGGAGCAGGGACCACATCAAAAGTTTACCGGCAATGGCAAAAATGGCACTCCTAGCCAATAGAGGTGTACTAGTACTTGATTTGAGGAAGAAATTAATGAATATTCACGTCTGGAGCACAGCATTGTATGTAGTGAAACATGAACTGTGGGGGAACCGGAACAGAAGAACATGGAATCATTTGAGACTTGGTGCTACAGACGAATGTTGAAAATTAAGTGGACTGGTGATGTAAGGAATGAGGTGGTTCTGTGCAGAATCGGAAAGCAAAGGAATATATGAAAAACACTGACAAGGAGAAGGGACAGGATGATAGAACATCTGTTAAGACGTCAGGCAGTGACTTCCATGGTACTGGAGGAAGCTGTGGCCGCATCAAACCATTCAGAAGACTAAAGTGAAACCAGTCACTGAATATGGCGCTACCATACTAGCAGAAATGACACAGCCATAACACAACAACTCCGCAGCATAGTACAGGTACAATGGAACACCTACAGGACAAAAGATGACAATAAACCAAAAGGCGTTTCCCTAGAACCCAGACTGAACAAACTTCATGCCATATTTGAGCACCATTTACTAAGAAATACACCAGGCATGAAATACGTACTGACGATCACGCCACATGACCAAATCCAAACATAATTAGCCTCCCTTAGTTATAGGATACAATACAAAAGGCGAATTTGAAGACACACCTAACGACACTGACGGACTAATAAAGAGACGCCACCGTCTCACTACACATGCCTCCAATAAAGATGGACGTGTACACCTAAGACGACTGAAACAATAAGTACACATTACTGCCTAGAGTGCAATGTAAACTAAGCCGCTCAACAGAGTAGGAATAACCCATAGATCTAACAGTAACTATAACCGAAACTGTTTTGAAATAACCCAGCTCCTACTTAACCGCAGGACAGGACAGGTACTTTAAATTGTGGAAAGGGCCCAAAATAAGGGACTGTTAGTTACACTCGAATATACAACTTAATAATTTGATCAAACATTACAAGAGCACAAAGAAATATTTTTTAAACACACATCTTTAAAATCGGCAGAAGGCCAATAACTTAAAACGCAAGCATAATCTGAAATTTAAGAGGCAAGCCTTATCTTATGACAGTTCTTTATTGAGGGTGAAGGCACAAAGAATCAGAGCAAACAAGTTAAATTCAAATTGGCTGAAGGCCCAATACTTAAAACTCCAGAACTAAGGCCTTACGTGAAACAGTTCTTTGAACTAGGCTGAAGGCCTTAAGAGCAAAACAACTCAAACTCGGCTGAAGGCCCAACACTTAAAATTCAAGAACATTACAACCTTTAAAATGCCACAGGTCTTACTTGAAACAGTTTTTAAATTAGGCTGAAGGTCTAAATAATTTTATGCCTTAAGGGAAAAACAACCTTAATTTTAAAAAATGAGCTAGAAGCCATACAAGTACAAACAACAAGCACAAACTAAAAAAAGGCAGTACACCCAAGAGCGCTCAGATGTTCGAGGGTCGGCCTGCAATTCAAACACTGACGGTCGTTTAGGTGAGACAGGCAGGCTGGCCAACCATTCACGATCCGACGACAATCCAACCGACCGACAGTCAACGGACTCACGGACAAGATAACTTCCACTTCACATGACCAGGGCACGACAGGGAGTTCAACAGAACAACGTATTAGGTACTGGCACGCATAAGCAATCATACATGGAGCTGTCAAACTACACATCGTGCTGAACAGCAACAACACTATGAGGAAACTACAATGCCTGACATTTACGTCAGCTGGCTAGAGTGGCCGAGCGGTTCTAGGCGCTTTAGTCTGGAACCGCGCGACCGCTACGGTCGCAGGTTCGAATCCTGCCTCGGGTATGGATGTGTGTGATGTGCTTAGGTTAGTTAGATTTAAGTAGTTCTAAGTTCTAGGCGACTGATGACCTCAAATGTTTTACAAAGTGTCACATCCCAGTTTGGGTCTAGTCCATCAATACAGAGTTGGTGTGGCCCGTCTGGCGCAAGCAGGACGTTGACGACAGTATTGTTCTGTAATGATGAGGAATTTCGTTTAACTAACCTTTATAGTGGAGTTTATAGGGAATAGCGTTTCCATGACTGGCATGATGTTGGGAAGAACTAAGCTTATAGCTGGTGGACCTACTTGGTAGAAACGAAGTACAATGTCGACATCAAAATTAGTAAAGGAATGTCTAAAATATACTCACAACGGTGAAAGATCATAGGAATACTCGTCGTTACTAGTCAAAATTTACCATTCAGAGAATATCGTCAACACTATGGCAAGGAAAATGCAAAGAATACGTGCCCGATTCTTTAAAATATTTAATAATGAGCGGACGCTAATTTTTTTTTAAAGAAGTGGTCAGATTGACTGTAAAGAATTGTCACTGCTAACATGGGTGGCAAACGAAACTTCGAGTGTGGAAAGTATCAGAGAGCAGTGCCTTACCAGTGAGACAGCAGGGTAGCTCAGTGCAGGGCAAGGCATACAAACGACAAAGAGAGACTATCTGGCTGACGGAAGAGAAGCTATCCATGTGGACTTATGACTGTTTCCATGATTGCTTAGGGTTGGTTCTGGCGAATAGAGAAGGGTATCTGGTGCAGATTACGATCTGCCGAAGTATCGAGATTACAACATACTCTTAGTTACCTTTGAACAGCTTTATTTGCCATCAAACACATTTATATGTGAGACAACTGACCAACAGTCTCACTAACACATAACAGCCGGAAACAATTCCACTATTAGTCGGTCCTACACACTTGTCCATCACTCTGCCAGGAGACAAGAACCACCTAGCATTTGGCTCTAATAACTCACAGATCCGCTAAGTTAGGTTCATAGCTCAGAAATGGGTGCAGTTAGTGCAGTCGCTCTGTACTGAATCAAAGGCCAGGTTGCCCCCTTCTGTTATTTACTATCTCAGGGGCCGCTTGGCCTGCTCAATAGGAGACAAGTACTTCGCAAATACCTGTCCCTACTAACTAATGAATTTTGACTGTGAGCACTAATTACTTGAGACGAGGATCGACTATCCTTGTTCGACAGTAGCCCTGAAACTATATCAGATACTCGAATAAACGTTATACATCACTGTCAACTGTGTCTCCGGCGCCAAACTGTTACGGCTTCTCGTAGATGAAGTTCTGCTGCCCACCAATGCCGCTGGCAACTGGCTCCCCCAGATACATCAAACAATTTCTTATAAAAATATTTACAACAATTACTCATTTATTTATACCAGGATCATCACCTAAAAAGAAAAAGAAAAAGTGAACTGACCATGCAGACATTTATCACTAGAATAATGAGAAAATATCTAGACGAGTGGGACAGGAATAGAGAAAACAGGAGTAAGCAAGGGCTAAGGAACTGGAGAAGCATTTAGCGCAATTATTGAAGCGACTTCCGAAGGTAAATCAAAAGGCTAATGTAAAGAAGGAAGGTAGAAGGAGCATAATAATACGACAAGGGCTGTGGAAAAGTGTTTAACTGTGTTGAAAAATCGGATTGACAACACTAAACGGAATATTGAGCTACGGTTGTGTAAGGAAACGGATAATTAGCGAGTGGAGGATAGTAACATCATCAGAAAAAAAATACAGGACGAGTGTGAAGAGTTGAATGGCTCCGTCGCAACCCTAATATGTGAGGCTCTGGAGGTACAGCTGCTACTACAATTAAATCAAAAACAAGAAATTATTAACCATGAACAGTATCAAAAAGTAAAGCTATTAGAGGAAGATTATGACCGCCTTCTAGGATCAGTCATAGGTGATGTGGGTGTAAGCAGTAGTTGGGAGCGTATCAACAACTTTGTGCCACTTCGAAGAGTTACTGAATATCAAGACACCCGTCGTAGAGGAAGAGAAGATGCTGAAAGATTGATTGGATGAGGGTCGTGAAGAATCAGTGAAGTGGGCGAAGTGGAGCTGCACTTGCAGTAGGAGAGATTTTGCCATCAGCCATTCGACTACAACCATTACACGTCATAGTGGAAGTACCATGTGTTCAACGAGAACTGTAATATGTTCAACTCAAAAGCTTGGATTGAACAGGTCAACAATTTAAATCCAGCGTCATGGACGTCGTTGCGCAAGCTTAAATAAATTTCTAGTCTAGTCGAGGGAGAAGTTGATGTGAAAATGCGGCTGCTACGCTAAGATGTACGACATATCACGAATTCAAAGAGGTGTTTTTGGACATCTACTGCACCAGACAGAAACAGGGAGGTGACTTCGGAGGATCATGACTGTGGAGTTTGGTAAAATACTTAGAAGAAATGTTGAAAAAGAATCACTTATCATATAATTCATATAAGGTGATCAGATTCTGTTTCCAAAGATTACCCAGGCATTGCCAGCATATCCTTATTGGACTCCGCAGTGATGAAAAAGATGAATTTAAGGATAAACAGCAAGAAACAGAACGTGTGCATCTGGCGATTTCTGATTGAATCACCCAATGGATCAGGGACGTAATTTTACTGGAGCACAGCAACCTCACCATGAGAGGAGAAATAACTGACCATTTCCCAATAGTTGATGACAATTTAGGTATCATCAGGCGCACACGGAGGATGGAGTAATACAGATGGACAAAGTAGGAACAGTCATACTGACCACAATAATATTGTGATAATGCCTTTTTCTGGGTGGCCCACATCCACAATGCATGCAGCACATTTTTCTTATATAATTTAGAAGTAATGGGTGGCGTTGTTTGAATATTTGTTTAGAATTAGACAGCAAGCGTTCAGTCGAGGGAGCTACAAGACGAAGTGATAAGTGGACTAGTAGTAAAGTGTTTGAATGAGTATCTCACCCAAGCAAATAATATATATATACGCTTGTTTTCCGTGGGAGGCAGAGAGAGAACTGAAAGCAAATAAACATCGAGGACAACCGTTGACAACCACACAAATGACCATAGGGGAACGTAAGGAAAACAATAATAACCGATCCTGGGGGGTACACTACCCATTTGAAACAGTCAAGGGAAGAAAATGGCGTCCCATCAATTTACACGTTATTAAAGTTAGACATAATAAGATTGATTGAAAGGTTACGTTGTGTTGTTGTTTTGCTTTGAAAGTCGTTCACAGGAACTAGGTAGTTACATCAGAGTAACAATGGAGACATCCTGTGCATGGTACCCCTGTCAGTATCGGAATTGCGGGATAATGAAAGGAAAGGAAACACATAAAGGAGATGTGAAAGTAAGGGGACAATCTCGTAGAACAGAAAGGCCAAAGTTGGGAATGAAAGGTAGCCCACAATGGATGATGGAATCTTCTCTTCTCTTTTGGAAGAGACAGTAACTAACTAGAATGTAAAGGTACTGAAGAAATAGAGGTTGCATGTATATAATGCATGAACTGGAGGTTGTATGTGTATAAAGAATATGCTGCTTGATGGTATGTTCTACTGAGCAATAATAATGGCACTGGCCACTAAACGAATGCAACGAAATCATGCTCAGTTATAAATGGACTGATAAGTTGTAACTTATTGAATTTTGTAGAAACAAACTAGTCATTCTAGAAAAATTTAACTGATAGGAAAAAACAAACAGAGATGCCTACAGGGATGTTGGGCTGCGTCATACTCATCGTACTGGGGCTGCATAACTTGCAGAGAGCAGGACACTTCAGCCGCTACTGTGGAGTCAGAGGAGCAGTTAGGCTCACCCTGCAGAGAGAAGACCACTTAAGCTCCATACTGTGGAGAGGAAGAGAGAACTCTTAGGCTGCGTACCTGCACAGACAAAGACACTTAAGCTGCAGATCCTGGAGAGATTAGAACATTTACGCTGCATACACTGCAGAGAGCAGAACACTTAACCTGCATATGGAGCAGGTAGCCGAACACTGAAGTTGCATACTCTGGACAGAGAAGAATTCTTAGGTTGCATAATTTACAGAGAGAGGAAAACTTAATCCGCATACTACGAACGGAGAGGAAAACTTAAGGTTGCCTACTATAGAGAGAGCAGAACAGTTAATATGCTCACTCTGGAGAAAGGATAACACTTAAGTTAAACTTTACAGCGAACAGAACACTTATATTTCATAATCCGGAGAGAAAAGAAACACCTAGGCTTCATACTCTACGAAGAGCAGAACCCTTAACCTGCATATTCTGGAGAGAGAGGAACAGTTTGGCTGCGAGTTGTGGAGTGAGTGGATCGCTTAAGTTGCATACCCTGCAGAGGGAGAAACAATTACGCTGCATACTCTCCACAGAGCAGTACGCTGCGGACTGTTCCCAGAGAATAACACTTAACCGTTACACTTACACTGTGCAATAGAGGAGACTTAGGCTGATACTCTGTAGAGGGTAGAAAACTTAAGTTGCATACTCTGGAGAGGTACGTGCATTTAGGCTGCCCTATGCTGCATACAGTGGAGAGAGAGGAACACTTAAACTGGAGACTATGGTGAGAGAGTAAACTTCGGCTGCATACTCTGCAGAGCCTGGAAAATTTAAGCTGAATATTCTGGAGAGAATGGTGGAACTGAAGCTGTGTGTACTGCTGAGGTCCAAAGACTCGAGGTGGATACTCTGGAGAGAGAGGAACAATTAGACTCCATACTATGGAGAGAGCAGAAAGACTGAGCTGCACACTCTACAGAGAGAGAGAGAGAGAGGGGGGGCGGAGAGAGGGGGGGGGGCATTTAAGGTGTATAATCTGTAGAGAGAGGAATAGTTGGGAAGCGTATTCTGCAGAGAGCAGATAACTGAAACTGGGGAGAGGAACACTTTGACTGCATACTCTGCAGAGGACAAAACTCCTTAGATATATACTCCGGAGAAAGAAGAACACTTAATCTGCATACACCGAAAAGAGAGGAGTACTTAGACTGCATAGTAGGCACGGAGCAAATCACTTCAGGTGCATACTCCAGAGGTAGAGGAATACTTCTACATACCCTGCATAGAGTAGAACACTTAAGCTGGATACTGTGAAGAGAAGGAACACTTAGGCTGCATGCTCTGCAGAGACCTGAACATTTAGGTTGCAAATTCTGGAGAGGGCAGAACACTTAAGCTGCATACTCTAATAAAATTGAATTTTGTAGGCTGCATACTTCGCAGAAAGCAGAACCCTTGCTCAGCATTCTGTTCAGGAAGAGGAACATTTACGTTTTATGTTCTTGAGAGATTATAGTGAAGAGCGGCGGTGCTTTACAATAATCGGTGTGGCTGTAGTCTGGATGACGGTGTGATATTTTCTTGTATCATCAACCAAAACGGCTTTGCTGTGCTTCTACAGTGAACTGCTGGAAGCACGTGCAAACTACAGCCGTGCTTCTTCCCGAGGCCATGCAGCTCAACTGTGTGGTTAAATAATGATGGCATCCTCTTGGATAAAATATTCCTGAAGTAAAATAATCTCCCATATGGACCCCTGGGCGTGTACTACTCAGGAGGACGTCTTCATCAGGGAAAATAAACCTGCCGTTGTACGGACTGGAGCATGAGGATTAGATCCCTTAATCACGGACTAGTGTTAGAAAATTTAAAAATGGAAATGATTACGTTGAACTTTAATACAGTAGAAATTAGTGAGTTCGGTGGCAGCAGAAATAGGACGTCTAGTCAGATGAGTACAGAGTTACAAATACAACATCAAATAGGAGCAGTGTAGAAGAAGGTTTCATAACGATAAGAAAGAAAGAATGCCGGTAGCTATTATGAGCATCATAGTGAATGCGTTTTTATAGCCAAGATTAACAGAAAACCAAGAATCACGACAGTAGCGCAAGTATATATGCCAACTACCTCCGCAGATAATGAAGAGATCAAAGAAATATATGAGGAATAAAAGAAATTATTCAGACGGTTAAGGGCCACGAAAATTTAATTGTGATGGGGGACTGGAATTCTCCATCAGGAACAGAAAGGCAGACCGACCTGGAATGGCTCCGTCCTTTCTGACACTGGCTCTTCAGTCTGTGGGTAGCTAGGAGACCGGCGCCAGACCCGTACTGTGATCAGGGCGGCGGAAGCCTGCCCTAGGCTCTAGTCCATTAACTGGGGATATAACGCAGGCCCCCGGAAATGATTGAACTAAAATTCGAAACAAACTAAGTGTTAAATACCAGGATGGACAATTAAAAATGAGGAACAAACTTGTTCCACTTAAGGGAAGTGAGAGTGACATTTCTACATTAGACCGCACAGACATTGCCTATGGCTTTGTATTTAAGCTACAAGAGGCTGGGAACTCAACCACAAGTCAGGGAATTAATATTGTTCTCAGAACATAAATATCGGCCATCAAACTAAAGGTGGAAAATTAGGCTTTTAAGGGCACAGTGATCTAACATTCACTGCTGGATAACATTTTGACTATCACGCGTCATACCTCAACAACTAGTACTTTAAAACTGGGCAAGTCATGCAATTTACAGACGAAATGTGGTACTGGGTTCCATTCCTCTACCAACTGCAATACTTCTCCCCAGCGCATCCCTCGGAACTCGAGTCGGGGAAACGGGCAGGCCAGTAATTCGCCGACTATCCTCTCGCACCAAGAGCTTGTCCACCAGCCCAGTTAGGTGGTGCCGTGCACTGTCATCCATGAAATTGAAGTGAGTGGCGAATGCAACTCTAAAAAACCGTCCATTGCGAAGGAGTGCAGTGTCGCAACGACTATGAGCAGTGAGTGTGCACCACCAAGGCGGTAATGTTAGACAGTGGTGGACGTATCCTCATATGGCGAGATGTGCACTCGGGAACATTGTCGAACGTGATCGGTTCAGCTGTTCTGGTGTGACGGCTTGGGGAAGCGTGAGCGTGCTGACAGACAACTCTGAGTACGGTACACTCACCAATCAACGTTATTGTGACGCTGTAAGTCTTCCCCATGTGCGTCGTTTAAGGAATGAATTCCGTCATAACTTCGTATTTGTGGAAGACAAAGAGCCACCGCATGGAACAGCGCCGGCTAAGGAGCTTTTAGAGCTAGAGGATATTCGGCGAATGAACTGACTTTCCCCTTTCCTTCTACCTAAATCTCATCGAACACATGTGTGATGTGTCGGAGAGGCGTACTGCAGCATTTCCACATCCACCAACTACCGTCCAACAGTTATCACCCGTGCTGGCTGAGGAATGGAGCGCCGTACCTCAACAACTTCTCGCCCTGCACCAGCAACGTAGTCGAAAATCAGATTCCGCTCTGCGAAGTGTCTGCAGCTTGCGATGCACTTTCACTTGGGACAGGATGATGTGAAGTAGTGACACGTGAAGGACCACGTGGTGCAGACGCCATTTTGCGACTGTGGCCACGTCCTCGTGGTACCACTCCAGGGTTAGCGATCTGCTGACTATCTGGAATTACCCTCTCCAGAGACACAGACCGTTTTGTACCCTGCGACCCAATAGTGGCACCTAACGAGCCTGCTGCGTACTAGTTAAAGCCGGTATCCGTGCAGCCCACTCAGCACAGCGATGTCTACCTGATACGTCCTGAGTCGTCTCCTCCCATTCGGATCTCGACCCGCACCTGCCATCCTCCCTTCGCCCCCTTACCCTGCCCCTCCCCCCCCCTTCCGCCCCTCCTTCCACTATAGCCCCGTATTGTAAAAGCGCTGGATACGGTCCTTGTCCCGGACTAAAAAATCGGAGCGCTCACCGTTTGTTTGTCCTCGTTGGAAGACTAAAAATCGTAAATAGGTATTCTTGAATACGCCACTACCCAAAAAAAACATAGATTTTTAGAGTAGATACACCAAATAGCTGCCCGTAATATATAATCTTTATTTACGACAAACTGTTCGACTCAATGGTCATTTTCAAGTGTGCGTCTGGATTGATGTGACGTCCATATTGCGTCCTTAGTGGAGTGTTTGCAAACATATAACATCGTAAGAGTGTAACTGTCGAACTGCTGTCACGTCGTAACTAACATTTTATGTCAACATCTTGACATCATTTACGATCTTATTAAAGAAGTGACAGTTACAAAACAGTCCACTAACGACGCAACATGGGCGTCACGTCAATCTAGACGTACTTGAAAATGGCGATTAAGCCGAAACAGTCTGTCATAAATAAAGATTACTTATTATAAGCAGGTACTTAGTGTATATACTCTAACAGTCACGTTGTTATCAGACATATATTACGCTGCTGGCCCTTAAGTAGAAAAGAAAATAATCGTAGAATCTTTCGAAGCTCATCGAGGGAAAAAACTGCCAATGCAGGTTGTAACCCTCCTAACTGTTATAGTGTGACTGAACCAAGTACTCTACGTGTGAACGTGCGACCTCAGTAAAATGTTTTTTGCATGTGAACGTATGACTTCAATAAATGCCCTGAATATGTAACGGCTTATATACACAACTTTGACCCAAGAAGCAACCTACAACGCTAACTGACCAAGGTTTCATATTCAAGAGTAGGGAGTGCTTACGTTGCGGAACGGAAAGAAATGGAGGTCTGGATGAATATTCGAATGAATTTAAGGTCACAATTACTTCTCGAATTTCAGAGAACGTGTAACTGATCTTATTGTTGCTGGATCAAGTATTGTGAGGATATGAGCCACAGTCTGGTAGCTTGTCATGTATCCGTATAAGAACATAAATTATCATAATCCTGACGAACATAATCTGATAAATTGCAAATAGTTTCGTAGCCTGTAGCACCGAAAATGCAGATAAAATACCTTCTGCACCAACCAAAATTTTCGACGTTTATTTTCCGTTGATAACTCGTACTGTACTTTTGATTCTGGAGCTGTAAACTGTATTACAGAAACGATATTTAATAATTAATATACGTAATAGTGTATGTATTTCTAATTGTGTATGACTGACTGGGGTTGTATGAAAATATTGTAAATTGCTGGGTAGTAGCGGAGGGACATTTATTTAATGTATCGATAGCAATGACGAAATGGTAGTAGCTGTGCCGTTATTTATCTTTGTGTATGGAGATTTTATTAAAGAAGTAACAGTTACAAAACAGTCCTCTAACGACGCAACATAATAATAACTTGCAATAGTTAAAACTTGCAGGGAACCTGTGTTGTCATTGTCCTCAGACATTATTACCAAGCAAACCCGAGTGTCGAAAGAAAAAGAAAACTGATTAACTGTTTACTGCCCATTTTATGTGTTTGCTAATGACCAGTTTAAGTCTAAATTTTCTGCCTCCGTAACTGTTCATTCTCGTGTTGCATAACAGAGGCTACTTAAAGTAAAGATACAGCGCAAATTTAGAGCGCGAAATTTCATTTGTTCTGTATTTAGCTCAGCTGGTGAACTCTGTCGGCTTGCTATGTATTTCATTGTTATTTTAAAAGTAAAATTAATTGCTCATTTGCTTAAAAGTAAATTCAATTCAGTCTTTCAATAATCAAAAGTAAGTTTATTAAAACAGAAGTAAACCTGTGAGTACCGGGCGTGAGTCGTGCTTCGGTAGCTCAGATGGTAGAGCACTTGCCCGCGAAAGGCAAAGGTCCCGAGTTCGAGTCGGGCACACAGTTTTAATCTGCCAGGAAGTTTCATATCAGCGCACACTGCGTTGCAGAGTGAAAATCTCATTCTGGAGTATGTTTATTGTCTTTTTCTAAATTTTGCATTACGTTGAACTGAGGTTAAAATTATGGTTCAAATGGCTCTGAGCACTATGGACTTAACTTCTGAGTTCATCAGTCTCCTAGAACTTAGAACCACTTAAACCTAACTAACCTAAGGACATCACACACAGCCACGCCCGAGGCAGGATTCGAACCTGCGACCGTAGGGGTCACGCGGTTCCAGACTGTAGCGTCTAGAACCGCGCGGCCACTACGGCCGTCTGAGGTTATTGAAAGTCATTTTTTGCATAAGAAAGTTTTAGCTAAGCCAGTAATTTATTTAACCAGTAACGCCATTTAATTTTACTTTCAAAATTAGTATTTCAGAATAACTAACTGCAAACTCATTGATTTCTGCATAATTTGATTTCTGCGAAGTGTTGTGTTGTGTTCTGTTTCCACTCCAGAGAATATTTGCTTAAATTTGTTTGCCTTTGTCAAGATCTGATGATTCATTGCCCTAGCCAGCTGACGACCGTTTAATTATCCTCTTATTAGCTAATCAGGACCTGCTTTGTGTTATCAGCTATTTTTGTAGTAAATATTACTTGGTACCCTACCACACCCTCCCCTCCCATCTACTCTCCCTCCCTCCAATCCACACCCCTCGGTGCGGTTCGTGAGAGATTGCACTATATTCCACCCATTTAAGTATTTAGCGTAAGTTTAGAATGGGCATTATTTTCTATCAGTAACGATGACCTCGCCCACTTTAAAATTTCAGCCGGCCGGGGTGACCGACCGTTTCTAGGCGCTACAGTCTGGAACCGCGCGACCGCTACGGACGCCGGTTCGAATCCTGACTTGGGCATGGATTTGTGTGATGTCCTTAGGTTAGGTTTAAGTAGTTCTTAGTTCTAGGGGACTGATGACCTTAGATGTTAAGTCCCATAGTGCTCAGAGCCATTTGAACCATTTAAAATTTCATTAGGTATATGCGAAAAGGCTTCTTCTGATTGCAGCTTATCTTCACGTTGATTAATATTTCTAATGAAGGTAGTTTTCTCAATAAAGTTCGTGCTCAAATTAAGTGTAGAGTAGAGACTGAATAAACAAACAGCAACAGAGTTTTTATAATAGATATCATTAAGTGAATAGTGAGGGAAAATAAATAGTAGATTTTAAGACCCAGTTCAAAAGAAATAACACAAGGTAGATTACTTGGCCTATGATGGACCACATTGTATGGACGGACGGTCACATCCGTTTTGAACGAAACAAACGAAAATTCTAGAGACATAAGCAAATCGTGCAGGTGAACGAAAGACAAACCGATACAGTACGACGTGCATGAACCACGTCATGGCAAGTTAAGTTTGAACGCAAGTCGTTCCAAGTCGTTCCAAAGATGCTGGAAACAAAACATTACACTCAGCTGTAAGTGGAAGCCGCCACCACTCCATAATTCTCGTAGCTCGTCGCATGACAACGGCCGTCAAAAAGTAACCTCAAAGCAAACACCCAACACCCATAAGGAAGCCGTGTACACTACCTCCAGAGTATGCACTGGCGAACGTGCCTTCACTCGATTTGTCGAACGCAGTAAAACATTTAGAATGCGCATTCTGAGTTGCAAGTCTGTTGCAAGAATATTCTGCACCAGGTTAAACCTTAGGAGATACGCCGGCGATATTACTGAATCGCTGCAATTGCCCGTCCGTTTTATCAGTGAAGGGAAGGCAGTCGCGTTTAAAATACAGCAGGACACGATTCGCAGTACGCCCCCAGTGGCTGCCAGCTTGACTGACACGGCCCTAATTGCTGGGCACGCCCTGTGCGGCTGTAGCTGTCCGTCAACTCCAGCGCTTCTGTGGCGCTTTCCGAATGTGAAATCGCCCAACGTCGAAAAGAAACCGTCACACAAGGCAGAGAATTGGAACCATTAAATATCTAGTTGTTGACCTCCATTTTACTGGTTCGTTTGCTTTCATCGGTAGACTTTTGTGTCAGATATGTGTTGATTACACAGGAGTCTTGTAACTGCAGTCTTTTGACAAAAGCCTAAAGCTTCTTGTTCTACTTTATCAGTTAACGGCCCCTTATAGCCGAGCATAGCTTAAAACATTAAAATGTTCCTGTTCGAATTTAATCGAATAATGATAATAATTGTAATAACCACTTTATTCTTTTTTTGTATTTATTTATTCAAGCTGATAGGATTAGAGACTACAGCCCTGTCTTAAATTAGACCAGGGCTTTACACTTAAAACATTTCTTACATTCTCGTTGCTTAGGAACGGACAGTAATTTTAGTAGGATAAACAGTAATAAAATGACATTATGAAATTACAAAAGTATTTTCTTGTATGTTACAAGAATGTGTAAACATTACTGAATGAGAAGTATTAACTATTAACTGCTGCTTCAAATAGTACTAATACAACTACTAATAATAATAAGTGACAGTAGCAGACGCAAAATTTGTTTATAGCTGCTCAAAAAATGATATTTCTGAGATAGCGAGTTCCGAGGGAAGAATTTTAGATAGTATGTACCAGTTACAAGCTTTCGAAAATAAAGAAGATGGGGAATAAGATGTTGCCTCTGCAGCGAAGTGTGTGCTGATATGAAACTTCCTGGCAGATTACAACTGTGTGCCGGACCGAGACTCGAACTCGGGACCCTTGCCTTTCGCGGGCAGATCTCTACCAACTGAGCTCCCCAAGCATGATTCACGCCCCGTCCTCACAGCTTTACTTCTGCCAGTACCTCGTCTCCTACCTTCCAAACTTTACAGAAGCTCTCCTGCGAACCTTGCAGAACTAGCACTCCTGAAAGAAAGATTACTGCGGAGACAAGGCTTAGCCACAGCTTGGGGGATGTTCACAGAATGAGATTTTCACTCTGCAGCGGAGTGTGCGCTGATATGAAACTTCCAGGCAGATCAAAACTGTGTGCTGGATCGAGACTCGAACTCGGAACCTTTGCCATTCGCAAGTTTGTGTCTCGGTCCGGCACACAGTTTTGATCTGCCAGGAAGTTCAAAGAAAATCTGGTTCGAAAGAAGTTGTTAACTAGCGCAAATGGGAAGAAAGCCAAACATAATTTTTGCTTTAGTAGATGCATCGTTAGCTATCCTTGGAATAATAGCAGTAGTTAAAGTACGAGTTGCAATAGTCCACTGGGGTTATGGGCTACACTTTATGAGTCGCTGATATGCACAGAATATCACTCTAGATATGGAAATCAACCCACTACGTTTCAGATGTGTCGTAGTAATGTAAGAGCAAGAAAACAGAAGTGAAGGTTGGCAATGACATGTGAACCGTAGGTGTGGGTCTTGTTTGAAATTAATAAATAGGTACTAGAATGAAACAGGAATTCAGGAACATTATGATAATTTAGTCGCATATAACATTGGTCAAAAGTATGTGTCTCATTCTCTCTCTCCGGGAATCAATGATGGCTGCACCTTAGTTTATGAGGAAATTACATTATCGTTTGGGTGAGCGTTATGGCTCATAAAAGAAACGAAATTGCTGTTTTAACATAGCTTCACACAGAATCTAATAGAATTTATTCGTGGCGATATTTTGATCATGATTATTTACTCGATATGGTAAGTGTGATAAATAAGCATGGCAGAGAACATGACAACAAAGTCATGGCCAAGAGTACAGGGACATAGCACGGCCAATTAAAAACATGAGGTCAAAACGCGGCTATTCCCTAGCGAGTGTTTCATGCTTGCCACACTATTGGGTAAACTTACACGAGTTAAGCAGAGCTGAGATGAGAAGAGGTGCAGAGAGTGTTCGCTGCCAAGTGGCTTAGCACCACTGTATCGGGGGCTCCGCCATTGGCCGCTGGGACCACGTGTTCCACTGTGGCGCCGTCACACTAAAAGCGCCGCGATGGTGCAGAGACCAGCAGGGAGCTTCGACGTCCATGACGTCTGGCGGGGATTCAAATTCCGCGGCGCGCAGTACCACAGGTAGTCTCACCAATCATTACACGCCCCTTCAGAATCAGTCGGTGCATCGTGTGTACGATCATGTTACTAATTAATAAATGTCGACCATTAGGATGAAGTGCGAGGCTTGTCACAGCCTGATACGTTTCGTCACCTTCCGACTCAGTTAAAAAATGCGCTGAGCTTGTCATACTTAGACTGGTCACAATACAGTAAACTCAAGATACTTTTAGAGCTTCCATGCTCCTCTCATTCTTTACCAGAAAAGAGAAGTGAAAGGGAAGACGGTTCTTGCCGTTTCAACATAGTTTCCTTTATTCCTGTCAGGCCTTACATACGTTACTCAAGCCATCACCCACAAATATTCAACAATTGTTGCAATTTTTATTTCACATATAATCAAAAGCAAGGCACCAACACAGCCAAAATCATACATTGCCATAGTATTGGTTCAATAACAGTCACATCCTGTCAGGCACATTTCAGTGAGACAACAAATTCTCACCACACTGAAGATAGATGCACCTACTTTGAAAACTAAGTGATGGCTCATCTACTCCAACACCCAGTTCTTCCAACAATTTAAACACAAATATGTATCCAATAACAAATCACGGAACATCAACAAAAGCAAAACGAGGATAATGGAATGTAGTCGAATTAAGTCGGGTGATGCTGAGGTAATTAGATTAGAAAGTGAGACACTTAAAGTAGTAAAGGAGTTTTGCTATTTGGGGAGCAAAATAACTGATGATGGTCGAAGTAGAGAGGATATAAAATGTAGACTGGCAATGGCAAGGAAAGCGTTTCTGAAGAAGAGAAGATTGTTAATATCGAGTATAGATTTAAGTGTCAGGAAGTCATTTCTGAAAGTATTTGTATGGAGTGTAGCCATGTATGGAAGTGAATCATGGACGATAAATAGTTTGGACAAGAAGAGAATAGAAGCTTTCGAAATGTGGTGCTACAGAAGAATGCTGAAGATTAGATGGGTAGATCACATAACTAATGAGGAAGTATTGAATCGGATTGGGGAGAAGAGAAGTTTGTGGCACAACTTGACCAGAAGAAGGGATCGGTTGGTAGGACATGTTCTGAGGCATCAAGGGATCACCAATTTAGTATTGGAGGGCAGTGTGGAGGGTAAAAATCGTAGAGGGAGACCAAGAGATGACTACACTAAGCAGATTCAGAAGGATGTAGGTTGCAGTAGTTACTGGGAGATGAAGAAGCTTGCACAGGATAGAGTAGCATGGAGAGCTGCATCAAACCAGTTTCAGGACTGAAGACCACAACAACAACAACAATACATCACGAACCTAACTTGCGATCAAAATCTTTACACAGTCATACACGTCATAACCCCCACCCCCCGTATCATTGACCTTGCCGTTGGTGGGGAGGCTTGCGTGCCTCAACATACAGATAGGCGTCCCGTAGGTGCAACCACCACGGAGGGGTATCTGCTGAGAGGCCAGACAAACGTGTGGTTCCTGAAGATGGCCAGCAGCCTTTTCAGTAGTTGCAAGGGAAACAGTCTGGATGATTGACTGATCTGGCCTTGTAACACTAACCAAAACGGCCTCGCTATTATGGTACAGCGAACGGCTGAAAGCAAGGGGAAACTACAGCCGTAATTTTTCCCGAGGGCATGCAGCCTTACTGTATGCTTAAATGATGATGGCATCCTCTTCGGTAAAATATTCTGGAGCTAAAATAGTCGCCCATTCGGATCTCCGGGCGGTGACTACTCAGGAGGACGTTGTTATCAAGAGAAGAAAAACTGGCGTTCTACGGGTCAGAGCGTGGAATGTCAGATCCCTTAATCGGGCAGGTAGGTTAGAGAATTTAAAAAGGGAAATGGATAGGTTAAAGTTAGATATAGTGGGAATTAGTGAAGTTCGGTGGCAGGAGGAACAAGACTTCTAGTCAGGTGATACAGGGTTATAAATACAAAATCAAGTATAGGTAATGCAGGAGTAGCTTTTATAATGAATAGGGAAATAGGAATGTGGGTAAGCTACTACCAACAGCACGGTGAACGCATTATTATGGCCAAGATAGATACGAAAGTATTTGTATGGAGTGTAGCCATGTATGGAAGTGAAACGAGGACGATAAATAGTTTAAACAAGAACAGAATAGAAGCTTTCGAAATGTGGTGCTACAGAAAAATGTTGAAGACTAGATGGGTAGATCACGTAACTAATGAGGAGTTATTGAATAGAATTGGGGAGAAGAGGTGTTAGTGACACAACTTGACTAGAAGAAGGGATCGGTTGGTAGCGCATATTCTGAGGCATCAAGGGATCACCAATTTAGTTCTGGAGGGCAGCGTGGAGGGTAAAAATCGTAGAGGGAGACCAAGAGAGGAATACACTAAACAGATTCAGAAGGATGAAGGTTGCAGTAGGTACTGGGAGATGATGAAGCTTGCACAGAATAGAGTAGCATGGAGAGCTGCATCAAACCAGTTTCTGGACTGAAGTCCACAACAACAACACCTAATTAAAACGAATCAAAGTAATACAATGAAAATTCTTTTTGCCTAAGGGAACGTGGACTTAATGGACTGTAGCTTTTACAATTTATTTGAAATTTAATAATTCTCTAACTTTAACAGATATTGGAATGGAACGTTCAATAAATAATTAATATACTGGTACTTCCGCGCAAAACAGTTTTAAAACTTGTGTAATGTGTAGTATATTGAATATTGTTTTCTATCTCACGTACTGCATTATGCGTAATTTTTACTTTAGGTACACTGTAATTTCACACTATTCAGAATAAAAGGTCGAAACAAATTCTGTTCTTTTAATTATTAACTTATTGAAAGAGTAAACGTAATAATTTAAAAACGTACGATACGCTTAAATTTAAAATATTTGCCACATTGATGAACAATATTGTTCAATGTATAGTTAAGCACTATGTTATTATTTATGAAAAATTTTGTTGTGTACATTTCATATTGGATGAAATAGTGCTACCTAAGTATACAAAGATTTTGACTACGGGAAACTGGAACCAAAGGTTTATTTCCAATTTCTTCACGATTACAAAATATCAAAATATTCCAGTTTTTTAATTTTGTAGATACTGAGTATGCTTTTCATAACCTTTAGCTTTCATTCTTTTCTTTCTTTTTCTGGCCTCCTTTGTCATGCTTTTAGCAGCTTTTTCAGCTTCAGCGACTCATTGCCTACCACTTGCAGGAACATACTTTTCATGTTGTCCCCAGTTTTCAAGCCTAGTCTGTTCATGGTTCTTAAACTGCTTGTCCGTACATCATTAAAACGTAACATGGCGTCCGTCACACCAGTGCCAATACCTGATCGGAAATAATTTTTGGCAAGTGTTCCCAAATACAACTATTGAAGCTTTCATTCAGATACTGTGTTTTACTAAAAACATTTTTTCAGGATTGTAGAATCCGAAAAATCACCACATTTTGGCTTTACTTCTACCATAACAACTCTGCCATGCGATGTGTATGTGTATGTTTTCGTGCATTTGCTTCACACCTTTTATACGTGCACCATGAGGTGTTTTCCTTTTGGGCAAAGACTATGCCGTGATTTCTGACCAGTAGGTATTCTCTGAAATAGAGTTACCCAAATTGCTCTTCTCATCCCACTAACATTTTCGTTGGTTTTCTTGATGGTTAGCCCGTATCATTTCGTGAAGTTATCTACTTCTGATTTCGTGAGGCTGTCTTGTCCAAGAATTGCTTTGCCATCAGAGAATTTTCCCTGTCATGTTCCTGCAGGGTTTCATGTTTTCTCCCCTTATCTTCTCTACAAGCCCTATACATTCCATTTTTTTTTAAAATTTCAGTTTTGCCGTATGGTTTAGTAGCCACAACACTACAGAAGCATTTTGCAGTCACCATCAACAAGGTATTGAGTGTATGGCACAACATATCAATCTGCTCACCGACTAAAAATAGGAACTGTCCCCTTGCTTTCTAAACCAACAAGGAAGCCCTCAAGTTGTTTGTCACATTTGTGTTCATTTACCTCATTGGCACAATCTTGGCAGTGTTTTGCCAGACATTCACGCCCCATCACTTTGCCTGCGTTTGCAGAGGTACCTGTGACAACTCCGTTGAGCTATGTATGGCTCATCTTGTGCCAGAATCAATCAAATGCAGTAACAGTGTCGCTGACAAATATTTCAGTTTCTTTCTCTGCCCTCTGTATAGATGCTTCACTGACTTTTGTTAGGGCATTGTGTGAACGTTTATACCTCTCAAATTTGACAGTTGGCGGTGGGAGGTCCATCATAGCACAGAACATCTGGACGACTTTTCTTCCCTTCCCAATAACCTCAAGGCATAAACAAGGCAAATATTCACGTCGCTATACTTTGTGCATATTACAGCAAATGTCATTGTACATTTCGTTACTTCATACACTCGGCATTCCAGTGCATTCTTTTTGGATAGGAGTCATCTCCTACTATTGACTAAACGAAACGGATTTTTCACTATTACATTTAGCAGCACAAAAAGGCAATTTTGAAAATTCAATTCTTGATTTGTGTGCTTATAGTGTCCGTAGTTGCTTTATAATTCTTGAGGTTTTTTTTGTTCTATCGTTGCAACAACAAAAATGAGTGATATTTTACCAGACACGTTTCACTTTATTGAGGTAAAGCATCATCAGTGGTCTGTAATTAAGTTATTTACATTTTGGTTTGCTTCCTCGGTCGGAAAACAGTTCGTTAAGGATAGGTTGATTTGTACTTACGGTGATTTTTCGGCTCATTTCTTGCTTACATCGGGAAATGCCATCTGCTAGCACATCGTTGTTTTCCTGTGTTAGACACTGAGAATTTTGGTCTAATTTTTAGATGATCTGCAGCGTGATGCATTTCTTATGTTTTTCACAACACTATTTTATGCACGCCACTGCATTCTGTTTGTTTTTGTACTTCAAGTATGTTTTGTTGTTTGTGTTTTGTAGTGTTGCCAACATAATCATTCCACTACTTTGTCTTTGACCTACAACTTTTTTTTTTATAATTAGATTATTGTATGTGTGTAATTCTATTTAATTATGTTTCTGTGTATTTATGAAATATGTAAGAGTAGAGAACGAATAGCGATGGAGGCATTTTTTTAAGTGGAGGGGAAAACCATAATGAGTAGACGTAAGTATATAGCAGTGTGATGGATGGTGAGTTGGAGGAGGTGGTGAGGAGAGAAATGAAACTGTGAGTGGGGAGGGGGGGGCGGTTGTGGGAGAGTGGGAGGAGGTGAAGGATGGAGGACGTGCTTTTCTTTTTCATGTGTTTTCATCAATTATTCTATGTAGAGTAGGGCATCTGGCCATTGAGCTTCTGTTTTTTTTGTATTAATGCTTTTTTTATGTGGAAATTTTCTTGTAAAGGGGGGAAGTGTCCGTCTTTACTAATTTTTATGATATTCATTTCGTTTTCAATATTGCGTGGTTTATGCAGTTCTTCTTTCAGATGATTCGCGAATATTGAATGATTTGTACCGTATTTAAATGCTCTGATGTGTTCTTTATACCTTGTGTCGAATGTCGTGCCAGTCATTTCAGTGTATATCTTCTCACAATCTCGGCAGCCGAGCTGATAGGTACCACATTGTTGGTGTCTGCCTGGTTTTGATTTTAGTTTTTGGATGTAGTTTTGTATGGATGTTTTTGTTTTGTAAGCAATGTTTATGCGCCGTTTTTGGAATATGTTACCTATTTTATGAGTGAATTTGTAATGGTAGTTCATTGTATGCTCTTTTTTTTGTAGTGCATGTTGAAAGAGTTAGTGTGGTTTGGTTAGTTTTTCATTATTTATTTCTTTATTTTTTTGTTTAATTTGTCTACCATTGTCTCCTTGTGTACATTTTTGATGCTATTTGTTTCTTAATTGCTAACTCTTTCTGGTAATATAAGTGTTTAGGGGTATCTTGTTCAACCTGTTTAACATGTATCTGATTGCTGCTTCTTTGTGGTTCTGTGGGTGGTTTGAAGTTGCATTTAACGTAATATCACTAGTTGTATGTTTCCTGACAGGTCAAATGTTTATTTATTATTGTCTTTTCTTATAATTATGTCTAAAGAGTTGAGCGTGTTTTCTGTTTTTGTGTACAGTGTTTATGTCTTTTTGTAGTTGCTGTATTCTGTCTGCTGGTACAAATACATGGATGACAAAATATGCATGGTTGATGAACCTGAAAACCTAAAAACAGGGACTATCCCCGTCCGTGTCTGCTGCGCTTAAATACTTTTGTTACCGCGTCAGGTGCCCACAACGCCACCAGGTGGCATCCAACGTCGCGATGGGCAGTAGTCATCCTGATTTGGCTCATCAGTGTGTACTCCATGTGGCTGTCATTTTAATAGTGACCTCGTCGAGGCGTTGGCCAGTTTCAAAGCTGGTCCTATCGTTGGAGTTTTATTCTTCTCAGTTATGAAGCCATCTTGCCTTGCCAAGGCTAGAAACTCGCCCACTATGTGGGTGATCTGCAGCAGTTTGAGACTCTCTCTAGAAAATTTTGTGGCCTCTCGGAGGTGTGGCGATCAGTTGGCAGACCACTCTTCCCCAGGAACCCCTCAAACAGAGAAATCGCCAGCCACATGGATGACTGTGAAGAGACTACTCACGGTCTTCTCCCATACAGTGGTTTGTGACTGGTTCTCTGGGCGCTGACTTGGCCTCCAGTCCTGTCTTAACTGCATTCCCTGACCATTAATTACAACAGCAGGTAATAAGGTAATGTCTGTGGGGTTCAGTCAGTGATTGGGCCTTGTATCCTGATAGCAGTGTCGTATTACATGGTGTGACGGGCCACTTGTGCGCAGGGCTCAGTTGTGGCAGAGGGTCCTGTTTAAGAGCAAGCCAGTGGTAGTTCAGTAAAACAATGTTAGTCAGTCACTTTATTGGAACTCACGTGGATACGTTGATACACTGCAGTGCACCTGCCATACCCCTATAGGCACCTAGCACAGTAGGTGGAAGATGTGCGGTGTCGACTGTCACAGAACTGGTATGCCGTGATGTACGTGACCCGGGAAGCTTACACGCACTGGCCAGATAGCAGCACGCGACCCAGCGAGGCGTTCCGTGGCTGCTTGCAGGTGGTGCCAACTGCACGGAAGGTGGCCGGAATATTTCCTGATGGGAAATCGCGACCGTGCGAGCGTCAGCGCAAGGCGAGAGGTGCCAGAAGCATGCACCAGTGTAGAAGGGATGAGGTGGTGGTACTGTCCCACTCATAACCTATTGCCCCATGGGAAGGACTCGATCTATAGCTGAAGTGGGCCAGAAAATGGCCCAAATCAAGACAGGCACCCAGTAAAACAAGGAGGTGCGAAAAGATGAAGCGGCAGTGACGTCTGTCCGGGCCCCTGGTGGCTGCTCGCTGAGCCGTTTTGTGACGAATCCTGCTGTGACAACTCGTCGCAGGACGTTGCCAGACTGTGAATATGTCTGCTGGAGAGGGACGGTTATTTATACAGGGTACCGGCTGACATGTTGTGCCGATATAGTGCTTACAGTCACGTCCCCGACAACATTGCTGCGGCCCGTGGACAAACTACTTGGCACATCACGTAAGAGCCCTGGCCGACTTCTGCGCTTGGAGGATTTAATTTTTAGTTAATTGATTAATGTATTGCATGTTAAAGGCCTAATAGGTGGTAGAGTTTTCATTTATCATCTTTTCGCCTACAACATTTGACAAAAAATAGCACGTTTTTAAAATAAGAATAATTTAAGCTTGAAATACACTCCTGGAAATGGAAAACAGAACACATTGACACCGGTGTGTCAGACCCACCATACTTGCTCCGGACACTGCGAGAGAGCTGTACAAGCAATGATCACACGCACGGCACAGCGGACAAACCAGGAACCGCGGTGTTGGCCGTCGAATGGCGCTAGCTGCGCAGCATTTGTGCACCGCCGCCGTCAGTGTCAGCCAGTTTGCCGTGGCATACGGAGCTCCATCGCAGTCTTTAACACTGGTAGCATGCCGCGACAGCGTGGACGTGAACCGTATGTGCAGTTGACGGACTTTGAGCGAAGGCGTATAGTGGGCATGCGGGAGGCCGAGAGGACGTACCGCCGAATTGCTCTACACGTGGGGCGTGAGGTCTCCACAGTACATCGATGTTGTCGCCAGTGGTCGGCGAAAGGTGCACGTGCCCGTCGACCTGGGACCGGACCGCAGCGACGCACGGATGCACGCCAAGACCGTAGGATCCTACGCAGTGCCGTAGGGGACCGCACCGCCACTTCCCAGCAAATTAGGGACACTGTTGCTCCTGGGGTATCGGCGAGGACCATTCGCAACCGTCTCCATGAAGCTGGGCTACAGTCCCGCACACCGTTAGGCCGTCTTCCGCTCACGCCCCAACATCGTGCAGCCCGCCTCCAGTGGTGTCGCGACACTCGTGAATGGAGGGACGAATGGAGACGTGTGGTCTTCAGCGATGAGAGTCGCTTCTGCCTTGGTGCCAATGATGGTCGTATGCGTGTTTGGCGCCGTGCAGGTGAGCGCCACAATCAGGACTGCATACGACCGAGGCACACAGGGCCAACACCCGGAATCATAGTGTGGGGAGCGATCTCCTACACTGGCCGTACACCTCTGGTGATCGTCGAGGGGACACTGAATAGTGCACGGTACATCCAAACCGTCATCGAACCCATCGTTCTACCATTCCTAGACCGGCAAGGGAACTTGCTGTTCCAACAGGACAGTGCACGTCCACATGTATCCCGTGCCACCCAACGTGCTCTAGAAGGTGTAAGTGAACTACCCTGGCCAGCAAGATCTCCGGATCTGTCCCGCATTGAGCATGTTTGGGACTGGATGAAGCGTCGTCTCACGCGGTCTGCACGTCCAGCACGAACGCTGGTCCAACTGAGGCGCCAGGTGGAAATGGCATGGCAAGTCGTTCCACAGGACTACATCCAGCATCTCTACGATCGTCTCCATGGGAGAATAGCAGCCTGCATTGCTGCGAAAGGTGGATATACACTGTACTAGTTCCGACATTGTGCATGCTCTGTTGCCTGTGTCTATGTGCCTGTGGTTCTGGCAGTGTGATCATGTGATGTATGTGACCCCAGGAATGTGTCAATAAAGTTTCCCCTTCCTGGGACAATGAATTCACGGTGTTCTTATTTCAATTTCCAGGAGTGTATAAGTAAAATTTTGTTGTTTAAGGAAGAATGTAAAAAGATGATAATATACAAGTGATATTTTTAGTTTTGATTGCGTCTGATGCTGACTACCTCGGAATAGTTTCTTCGAGCTGTTAACTTCCACCCACAGCAAAAAATTCGGTTATTAACCTCCACTCACAACAAAAAATTCCGTTAGTAGTGGAGAAATAGTACTGCTAAACCCTATGGGTTAACATTAGGTGCTGATCAGTGTACAACGTTTGGTACTGCCTTGGCTAGATCGCTAGCACCTTACGGTTACTCACTGTTACAGTTCGTCTTCCTCCTCCTATTCCTCTTCAATGTCGCTGTTTTCGCTGTCACTGTATGTGTAGCTATCCACCTCTGTAGATTGTTGTATCACACGTCTGTTATGTCGTGTCTGCGGGTACTCTTCATTTGCTGTTTTTTAAATACTGTGTGTGAACGCATTTAGTTGTTGCCACTCTTCCTCGCCTGTTTTTGCTGTGTATATACGTATGTCTGTTTTTGTGTAAATGGAGTTTATGTCCATTGTTCACTCATTTCCCGCAGAAGAAGACAGTGTGATCTGGGGAACTTTCTTTCATGCATGTACATGTAGGTACCTGTCAGACTGACGTGTTTCAGGTGAGTGAGATAAGGTCCGTGTCCTGGTAATAAATGTACAATAGCGCCTCTGGGATCGATAGATTTCATTCTCAACCGCTCCCATATGTTACTCACCTTGCCATGTACCCGAAAGCCAACTTTGAAAGTGACATGTCGTCTGTATCGGTGCACCAGTTATTGTGTGTACCTTATGTAGTCTCCCCATCCTTAACCAGTACCTTGCGGCTCTACATTTGATCGTGATATCTGTGGGACACATTCAGAGTGCCACACGCAGTGAATACACTGAGGTGGTGCCGAAAGCTCCAGATAGCCTAAGTGCACACTTCTCTGCGTTTGCCTTGTTGGTGTCCAGGTTCAATCTGCATGCACAGATGCTAACTGTGAAGCTGAGTACTGATCTGAAGAGCGCGCAGTGGGCTATCCGTATGACGAAGAGGGTTCTGTAATGTTTTGAATTTAGCCTCATGAGTTTATGTAGTATTTCTTCTTCTCTGTCTGTTGCTAGCCTTACGTGTGCTTGGAAAATCAATTTATCCTCCACATATACCCCAAGATAGAGCGTAACATGTATGTATACGCCAAGGCACCAAGGCAGTGCATAAACAGCGCAGCGCCACGCACACCGTGTGCTCGCAGGCGGCCAAATTTACTGCAAAGGCTGCACTACTATGCTTCCAAAGTAAAGTAAAAAATAGAGGTGGCACTGCAGCAATAAGAGTGCAGAATTGTGTTTGCGGCAGTACTTCGAGGTGTACGGTGGAGAGCTCATTGACGTACGCCATTTTACTTCCGGGAAAGATCTGCACCACACAATCTGCTTGCAGGCGGGAGGAACCGGACCGAGGAAAATTCCCCGCTCTTAGCTGCGATTGAACCTGCGGCCTCCAGAGAAGGAGTCTGGTGGTCTACCCGCTAGACCACATTGGTCACCATAACAATACTAACAACGATTACGATGGAAACATTGACAATGCAGTATACTAATGCAATCATGAGTAACCATCCTGTTTCAAGTACTGTGACATAGTGAGGTCTAAGAAATGGAAATGCAGTTAGTCTCCGTCAGATTTGCGTAAATTGAAGTGAAAACGAAGGGTAGTCAGTCACAATGGGATAAAGACTGTGTTCTAAATCAAGAGCAACTATTATTGTAGATTTTATTCTGTAATTATTTTTATTTTCAGTTGGTTGGGACGGGAGTTGCTTTGAGTGCTTTAATATTGTTAAATAGATCATTCGAAAGTTGGGTCGCTGCCACCGAAAACGATTAGGAGAAAGTGGCTCTGTGAAACATTGGGAGAGAAAAGATTTTGTTCTGATGGGGACTGGCGTAGGTGCTGCGTTGTGCTGCTGTACTCGTAATTGGGCTGTGTTGTGCTGTGCCGGCCGCGGTGGTCTCGCCGTTCTAGGCACTTCAGTCCGGAACCGCACGACGGCTACGGTTGCAGGTTCGAATCCTGCCTCGGGCATGGATGTGTGTGATGTCCTTAGGTTAGTTAGGTTTAAGTAGTTCTAAGTTATAGGCGACTGATGACCATAGATGTTAAGTCCCATAGTGCTCAGAGCCATTTGAACTTTTTTTTTTTTTTGCGGTACTGACACTAGCAGCTGGAACAATCCAGTTTGAAGTTCTTTCAAAGGTCGTCACTGTGTGCCATCGGAGAGTAAGAATACTATTTGAAAATAAAATTATTGTTATTATCACGACGTTCAAAGAGTAGTGATTTGATGCAATAAGCTGGCAATGAAATCAAGATACTGCTCTTAAAACGAATGATTGATATATTTGATCGCCTTAACTGTCCGAACTATTAAGCAGGGATCAAATATATAAAGCCATCAGTTTTGACTGCCACAGTGACTAGCTCAGAGCCTATACTTCTTTCGTCATTAATCTGTAAGATGAGCGCCGGCCGGAGTGGCCGAGCGGTTCTAGGCGCTACAGTCTGGAACCGCGCGTCCACTACGGTTGCAAGTTCGAATCCTGCCTCGGGCATGGATGTGTGTGATGTCCTTAGGTTAGTTAGGTTTAAGTAGTTCTAAATTCTAGGGGATTTATGACCATTTGAACCATTTGAATTTTGTAAGATGCGCGCTGCTTCCAGACCAACAAGCCAAGAAATCATTTCCTGCCGTTGGAAACTGCCCCTCCCTGCCTTCCTCCTGAGGCTGTACAGACTGAACAATCAGGAGTCCCCATTTCTTCTAATTTCTAACATTTCTTGCCACAAACGGCAGAGAGTTTGAACAATTAAATCACCGAGCACTGCCCACCTGAAGCTGGGGAATGTGAACGGGAAGCCGACCCGAAAGGCATATACTCTCTATTTTATAGTATATTTCATAATAATAAAATTATAAGCAGCCGGCCAGTTGCAATGGATAAAGAAATTCTTTACCTAGGTTCCGACAAATATAAATTTGTCTTCTTCAGAAGGTAACAATTTTACATTAGTAAGGACTAATGTACCATCGCCGTTTTTACAATTATCGGCATAGGTCCATGTGTTCAAATGGCTCTGAGCACTATGGGACTTAACTTCTGAGGTCATCAGTCTCCTATAACTTAGAACTACTTAAACCTAACTAACCTAACACACAGCCATGCCCGAGGCAGGATTCGAACCTGCGACCGTAGCAGTCGCGTGGTTCCAGACTGTAGCACCTAGAACCGTCTATGTGTCAAAAATACAATATAGCCCTAGAATTAGAGTTTGTCACGTGAACATAAAATAGCCCATAGATCTTGCAGAGCCCACAACCGACTCTTATTACGTGAAACCGTTGCTGTTGTGCAGCTATGTTTAAAATATTTAAAAAAATACTATTATCTCATTAATTTTATTGCCGTGAACCCATTCAGTTCGGGTAATTATGTTTAATCCCGTTGTCAAACAACGAAATGTTATTGAGAAATGTTTAACGGCGGACCTTTTTTCAAATCTTGGCGTGGTGGCTGCCTTCAAACATGGTCTTGCAGGCAAACCATTTAATGCCTCCTCACCACATTCCTTGAGCAGTGTAGTTCATTTCCGAAAACCGACACTACACGGAGTGTAGCAGGCTTGAGGCCGACGTGTCTACACTGGCTTTGGCCTGCGGCTCCCATTAGCCGGTTAGCTAGTTAGTACAGTGACTTGGCTCCTCGGCCACGCGCTATTGGGCGTATCACTTCCATATCTCGTCCGGCCGCCTTGCCTTCCGTTCCTGCGGCTCCTATGCTAAGGCAGCGACGGCGTAAATTTAATTAATTATGCGCGTCACCCGCAACAGGTATTACAAGGGCGGCGCATGCGCGGCTTATACATATTCCATCAGCTTGCCCCGGCGCACGTTCAATAAGTCGTACAGGGGTCGCCTCTCGTCTGGAGGCTACCGCCGACCAGCTGGTGGCCGGCGCTGCCAGTTGCCGTGATACAACACTTCTATGCTTTGGCCGTGCTTCCTCACTAATATAATAAATGCGAAGGTGGTATCTTCCCACAGCTAAACCGCCAAATCCATTTCCATGAAATTTTATATAGAGATAACCTGAACTGCTACTATAGAAAGTTGCGTTACTTTTTGAGTATTAGTAGTATTTTTAAATATGGTATACGTGCGTGGGAGACAGATAACGACTGCGCAGAGATCGCTCACTCTGTTTATAGATTACCAGGTGAGTATACCGCATTATCTGTGTATGTATGTAACTGCTCTTTTATTAGCCCATCACCTCCTTCCCTCTCTCTCTGTCCATCTCCTCCTTTCCCTGTTCTCCCTTCACCTCCTCCACCCCTACTCTCTGTCCATTTGTCACCCTTCTCTCTGTGCCCACTTGCTACGTCACCCCCATCCCAATGGGACTAGGTGGTTCCAGCGCCACAGTATTTCATTCCAGACTATCACTACTATGTGCCTATGTGTTCCTTCGCCTCTGTCCATCTGGTCCTTCTCCCTCTGTCCATTTCTCCCTCCACCTCTATCCTCCTACTCCCTCCTTCTCCATCTCCTCCTCTGCCTTCTCTCTGTCCAGCTCCTAACCATCCGCCTCACTGCCCATCTCCTCCTTCCCCTCTCGCTCTTTACGTCCTTTATCCTCTTTCTTTATCCATCTCTTTCATTTCTGTTTCCATCTCCTCATGTCCCCTCTTCTGCCCATTTCATCCTCCCCGTTTCCTGTCCATCTCCACCTCATCCATCTGTGCGTCCACCTCCCCCTTCGCCCTATCTGTCCATCTCGTACTGCCTCTCTCTCCCCTCCCCTTCCCCCTCTATACATTACCTCCTCATCTCTTTTTCTCTTCGTCTGTCACTTTCACTTGCCCATTATCTAATTGCAACTCATTAGTTTGGAATTTAATATTTATTTTCTTGATCAGTCAGGATGTCATCGCTAACACGACACCTTGTGTTTACGTAAAACGGCCTGAACTTCATGTACACTGTTTCAGAATAGTACGAATTTTACTCTTTCTGTTTTAGTGTTGTAAATGTTTTTTTATTCTGTTTCTAAGGCCAAAATCAGGATCCATCCTGTATTTTCTAGGATAACAGTGGGAACTCATGTCGCGCTGTCATCTTAAAACAAGTATATGTTGCTGTAAAATGTTATCTACACAGCACTGCCACTTAAGAACTAGATATTCTGAAACTGATTTGATGCTGCATACTTAGAAGTTAGAAACATTTTACGAAGAACTTCAGAAACTGAGTTATTATCTGAAAGGGAGCTCAGCGTCCAGGCAGCGTGGGCCCAAGTGATGCCTGCCGCCCGCCGTGCCATCCTCTGGCTTGCGGTGTATGTGGAAGCGGTATGGATGACAGGCGCTCAGCGTGTTACTATCACGGTCGGTTCTGCAGAATGCCAGACCCTGGAGCCACTACTTCTCATACCCACCAAAGAAAAATCGTTGGCAGTACCTGGAACCGAACCTATGTATACTGCCCAGTGACCGTGACGGACCAGTCACGTTTAGAATTCGAATGTACGTGATCACACTCGTGTATCGCTCTTGTTACGCCTAGACAAATTAAACCAGACTTCTTATAGACGACTGAAAACGGAAAATAGTCTCGGAGTAGGACACTCCTCCTATCCTTAGGAGCTTTATCAGGATAGGGCCCCTGGACTACGAGGAGCAAAACCCACCAACGTTGCTACACAAATGGCGGTAATGGTAGTGCGATAACAACCCAAAGTGCCAGAATACCCTGGGACTAAAGTAGGAACAGAACAGACGGCCACGTACAAAAATAAGTATTTCTTGGTACGTCATTTCCGGCAAAATTTGGTACTCACATGGTTTATTAGGAGAAATAACCACTGTCAGAAACCACACAACGAAGGATTTATCTGAATGGGCGGAAATCGGTGGATGTGATGTATATGTAGAGACAAACAAACGATCAAAATTTGAGAAAAATTGGATGATTTACTCAAGAGAAACAGCTTCAGAAACTCAGCAAATCAATAACGTCTTGCTCCACTTGTGGCCCTTTCGCAAGAGGTTATAGGTATTGGCATTGATTGTTAGAGTTGTTGGATGTCCTCCCACCGATGTCTTTGCACGTCTACAGACAGTCTTTCCTGGAATTTCATCGACTGGAGTATAACTGTACTCAGTGATCAATCTCGCTTAGAACTCAGACCCGATGACCAGCAGAGCCGTGTCTAGAGCTGCCTCGGACAGTAGTGTGCTACCAGATTAACTGTCCACCCGCTGTGCGGACTCATATGCCTGGGGCACCACTTTGCTTTACAGCAGCGCCGCTTCGGTTGTCATCCGCGGCGCAGCCGGACGTCGACGGTGTCCTAGTTCCAACCTGTTCTTGGCAAACCGTCCCAGGCTTACATCTCAGCCACGGCGCGAGTTTCTGCCGGCTGTCTTCGTGCTTGCCAAGTAGCATCTTGGTCAGCAGGGTCAACGGATCTATCGCTAATTGTGTACGCGTTGTGGACAGGGTCCTCCAGCCAGGATACACCTCAGGGGGACATTCGACAACTCTATAATCAGTGCCAAGCCAAACAACTGCCAGCATAAGGACAGGGGTGGACCAACACGTTGCTGACTTGCTCAGTTTTTGAATCTCTCTCTCCAGAATAAACCATCCAATCTTTCCGAAATTTTCATGTTTTGCTTGTTTGTACAGGCCCATCACATCTACCGATTTCTGTCCAGTTCAGCTAATTCCTTTGTGGTGCGTCGATTTTTTTAGTATATTTACTACCTGTGCGGTAAGTACAACTACACAGCCTATAACTACAGGAATAACAAATTCTTGAATCGAACTATATGAGCTACCAATATGTAGTTTTCGCAAGCACTAGCTGAGTAAGCTGAGTAGCGATTGGTTCGTTATCTCCTAAATTTAGTCATTTGGAACTCTCTAAATCCTCTTAAAAATTTAAATACAAGTTGTTTCATAAGATAATTACTTACAGACAGTAAGTTTACGCAAATAAGATAAAAGTTTCATTAAAAATGTCAGCACAATCGGACCAAACACTTTATCATCAAATGGATATTAAGGATCTTTTTCTTTTCTGTTTATTTTTTTTTTACTTTATCCATATCTTTGTTGGTTCAGGTATGTAGTATGAAGTATAACTTTTTACTGCTTTTCTGATGTTATTACACGAATTTCATATTATCATGTTTATTTCTTTTTTTGGGTAGTAATTATAATTTTATAACGACAGAGAGTGCTGCCGTGTATGCAGCGGCTGGCGGTTCGTTCCAACGTCGGAATAAAACGTACACCAAACACTGCCGAACACTTGGTTTCCAAATACTGCATGGATTTAAAAAAGAAAGTATTGGCCATTTCTTCAGACGTCTTACTTATTAAACTGTTTCGACTTGTGGAAACCTCGTAGACTGCTGCAAACTGAACGGGCAATGCCTAAGCGGGTAGGCAGTTGTTGCTGTCTGCTGGATTATAAGGAGTTCCCTGGCGTGAGTTGCACAGATTTGCTCCAACACTTTTCGTGTGCCACATAATGTGGTTTTAAGCAAGTTAAAACTCAAAAGTCGCTGTTGAGTCGCTACATTCGACCGATCCACTGGAAAGAGTTGCCCTCTCTGGTGATATTTGTTGCAGAGGGAAAGTTTTACTATGGAAACTTTTAAGCACACACTCAGTGGCGAAAGCAAGTTTCACGTGGTTGTTGAAGCTTGCAAACGAATTCGACGTAACAGGCAAATCAGACACTTTCAATATTCCTGTCAAGCTAAAACAGCTGCCAAAGATCGTGGAGGAGTATGAGGACGCGTAGTCACAGCTCAAACTGTCTGATGATGTAGAGACTCATGCTAAAGACACAGAAGATTTCGAAAATGTGATCTTCGACGTTTCTAAAGATATGGGAGCGATTCAGATAAATGACACCAACGCAACTGACAAGATTTCGTTAGGTGCTGAGTCTGACTTGACTGTATCAAAACTTAACATCGGGATGCTCACCATCAAACTCACACCATTTAACGGTGATGCAGCGGAGTTCTGTAATTTTTACGACACGTTTGTGAGTCTCGTCGTGAATAATGAGAAATTAGGGGATACTGGTAAGTACCATCATTGGCTAAGTTCGTTAACAGGTGATGGACACAGTGTAATTGCTCATCTCCTAGTGACCAACATTAACTCTTACGTAGTCTTTGATTTGGTCTGCAACGGATACAACAATCCTCGACTGACTGCGTCGGCATACTTGAGGAAACTCCTGAAGCTACCGGCTGTGACAAAACCATGTGCAGATGAACTTTGTGCACTGCTCAACGAGACTTTAAGAAATATGGATACGCTGATGCATTACATATAGATGTCTCTGTTCAACATATAATTACATCACAGTTTCTCACACAACCGGTTGAATTGTCTGTAAGAGAGGAGTTCGAAGCCAGTCCAGTCTGAGCTGTAACACCTGTCCTCCTATTCAACAAACTTGTGGTTTTCTCGAAAATAAATGAACATCTTAGGAAACCATCAAGACTACAGTACCAACATGTCACGGCATAATTAATAAAAAATAGAATGCATCCTACGGAAACCAGTTTCAGTGTTCTGTCTTGTCTCTGATAGTGCTGCATGTGTCATGCGCAATCATCGTCGTGCATTCGACAAGTGCTGGGAACTCAAGCCACTTGCAACGAACCCAAAGGCGTTGTCGTGAGCAACAGTTTGTGCTATGATTGTACTCACAGGGTTTCTGGCCGCAACTCCATTACCCATACAATATTACATACAGAATCATAACGTAAATATGGAACAAGGAGAGTGTGTCCAAGTGACTTATAACACGATCACAATGCAAACATCAGTCAACTACATACAGCTACTGTTCACTGAAGATCAGCCTGGGGCAGTGGAAATGGCAGATTTGTAGTTCTCTGGACGCAGTCATGCTTCATATCGGAAGCGTGTGCACAAAGCATGAAACTTCAAAAGATTATCCAGCGGAGTACCGACTCAAGGAATATCTGCTGTCTTTAAAAGCAGCGTCTCTCTCTATACGTGGGCCCTTACAGAAGCAGACTTATGTTCTTTGTCGAATGTTCGGTTTTGCCGTAGATATTAGACATGTTAGCTGAACAAATAATTGACCTAGTACGAAAAACTTGCCAAAATGCAGCTCCCAGATCCAGAGGTTTGGTCACCTGGGAAGATGAACGTATTGCTAGGAGCGGAATTTTGTCCGTACATTCAAAAGTCAATGTATATCTCCATAGGAGATGATCACCCTGTACCTCAAGAGACAGAACTAAGTTGGATCTTATGAGAAGAGTATGACACGGCTGATGTCGCCAGTAAGTCACGGCGGCCGGTCATGACGAGCTCTCTAAAAACCGACACTGACCTTAAAACACGTTCAGTTCTGGGTGATCGAAGAATTACGCCAAGGTACAACGAAAAAAGACGAGGAACAGTAACAAGCTCATTTTCTTGAACACATAACGAAGGATTCGACACGCACATTCGTTGACCGTTTCCCGTTTTGCGAAGAGCCGAGCCAGTTAGGCCGTTCTTCCAGAATGCTGCAAATGCTTGTCTTAGATTGGGCAGAGACAAGCGAGAGAACCGAAGCTCAAGGGAACCTACGCTGGGTCCATGAGGCGATATGTAGGTATTCGTGAGGTGCCCTGTGTCATACGTACAGTACATCACAATGTTCACCTTATGGAACCATGTATCTGCAATGCAGAACCTAGCTCACCTGACATCACGAGGGTATTTTCTGCAGACGTGCTAGGAAACAGGCAGCTTTTCCTAAAGAAGACGTCGTTTCATGGCCTGTCTTAGACATCTGTGAAGTTTCTGCATTTCAGTAGATACCAGAAGAAAGAGTTAAGGTCCTCTGTTGCACCAGTACAGGAGTCTGAGGAGGAAGGCATCGATATCACTTCATTCCTCCAGCGTCATCACACTTTGATGGAATATGGGAACCGTATTTCCAACATTCAAAGAGACGACAACCCTGACTTTCCAAAATGAGGCTTGCTTGAACTCTCGTCTCCTCACGCCATAATCCTGCTGATCCCAGGCCATTTCTTGATTGAAACTGCAGTCGCAATTATCCCTCAGCCACATCAAGGCATTGCCAAACAGAACGTGCTCATCAGGTGGGAGCTACTGCAGCAAGCGTTCCAGATTTTTTTGGTAGCGCTGGTCCTCCAACTTCCTCGGTCATCTGCAGCAACGGAATAAGTGGACGTCCATCAGTCAAAATGTGCAGCCTGGCGCAGGGAAGACAACCTGCCACCCTTACACCGAAAGCTGGCCATCGTTAAATACACCCTGAGCGCGATAGAATGGGTCACTATTCGCACATTGCAAGAGGCTTTCAAGCGACCAATCTGCAAGCTACATGCCTTACTCAGTGAAATGATACAGAAGCGCACAGTGTGCTCAGAGTTTTTTTTATCTTATATCCTTTTTTCGTCCTTTGTGCATCTTGCAGCAGCCTCATTCTATTTACTTGTATTTTATGTTCCAGTATATTTTGTTTATGGGATTGCGATTTTCAGGCACCAGTCCCAAAGCTATGGACGGAATACTTGGTTGAAAGACGCAATGACTATGTCTTGTGTCCTGTTCCATGATTTAGCACGACTTAACATTCGGCGCGGCGATGGTAATGACAGTGTGTGAATTGACTCTAGGCCTGTCGGCTGTTCTTAGCCCGTTTCCGCGAACCATGTACAACGGCAAATATGTATATTCTGAATTTTAAATACTAACCTGATAGTGAACAATAATGGATTAACTCAACTGTCGTCATTCATTTTAATCCGAGTAGATTCGAACCAATATACAGTCTTTCTAAATTCATAGTCCTACGGAACATATGTTCTCTTCGCCGGCCGGAGTGGCCGTGCGGTTCTAGGCGCTACAGTCTGGAACCGAGCGACCGCTACGGTCGCAGTTTCGAATCCTGCCTCGGGCATGGATGTGTGTGATGTCCTTAGGTTCGTTAGGTTTAAGTAGTCCCAAGTTCTATTCGACTGATGACCTCAGAAGCTAAGTAGCTTATTACTGAGAGCCATTTGAACCATTTTTTGTTCTCTTCTACAGACGCTAGCAGTCGCTAGAAAACCAAATAAGCTGTCTTCCACAGCTGGAAGTTATTCGCCAGTCTGTGAAGTGGCGCAAGTGATGCTTGCGGCAAAATTGATGGAACGTAACTTCACAGGCTACGACGTGAAGTGAATTTTCTCCAGTGTCAAACATCAAGTACGTGACGTAAGAAACGGTATCGTGTTTCTAACCTGTTAACGTCGTACATAAACGAATACGATATAGATAGTAGCAATTCATTCCCAATAGCCTGTACCCTTCGGCAGAGGACGTAGGAATAATGTTACTGCCATGTGGAGCACACATCTGTCAAAGAGACATAATATTTACAGTTTATCATACCACGATTCCGACGCCGCCCCCGACCAGCTCCTGGTGACATTGCACATCACGTCCCAAGCACAAATAAGCAATTCGCACTGCCATAAAGGTCTCTGTCAGTGAAGACTTGGAAAATAGTTAAACGTCTTTCTAATGTAATTTTATTTTTTGACGAACTTCACCAAATATATGTTTGTTTCAATGAACGTTCTTTTGTGAGAAGCAGTTTCGAAATTTGATGTTGTCATTGTTTGCCATATTGTTCTTCATGTATCACTACAGCTCACCAACACAGTCCCTTTTTTAAATTTTGAGGGCAGTTCAATGTACTGTTACGTGTCTTTTGGGGGATGTGTATGGACATCTACTGTGCAGTCACATTAATGTGGTCGCCTATCTAAAGCCTTAACAAACAGCTTTTGCAGCGCAAGATGTGCAGGAAGTGTCAGTAAAGTTTTGGAAGGTACTGACAGAGATATGGAGCCATGCTGAATCCAGTGCCATGACCAGCTATGCAAGGTTTCTCGGTGAGCAGCCGAGAGCCGAGTTTGGTGATCAGGGGACTACACTAAAATCATCCTGTTGGTGTTTGAGCCGTGTAACACTAAGCTTTGTCCTGGTGGAAAATGCCATCGTGATGAGGAAGAACAAACTGCATATATGGATGTACATAGTCACTAAGGATAGATATATACTTGTGTTGATCCATTTTGTCTTGCGGAATGACGACATTACCCACGGAATGCCACGAAAACATTCCTCGGATCACAATGCTCCGACGACTGTTGCTAGTTGTTTCCTTTCAGATGTTTCACGCCGTAGGCGCCGATGCCATCTATTGGGTGGACCATAACACGTGATTCAGCTCAAAAGGCCGTCCATCGCCGCTCTGTGAATGTCCAGTTGCGCTACTGCCGTGCAGATTCCAGCCTCCGTCAGCGTGGGTGGATGCAGCAGGCTCCTACAGCGGGTTCGTACAGAGCAACGTTCGCTGAACGGTCGTCGAAGGTACACTGTTGGTAGCCCCTCGGTTCATCAGGGCCATTAGTGGCTGTCTGCTCGCCCTCAAACATCTCCGCAGGCCCCGTTCTCATCTGCCAACCACTGTCCGCGGTCCACCACGCTTGCCTCAGCGCCGGTTCTGGAGAGCGCCATCTTCCCATTCATGGCATACTTTAACCACGACTGCACGCCAACTATTTACTAACTTAGCTGTTTCGGAAATGCTTGCACCCTTGCATCGAAAGGTAATGATTACGCCGTTTGGACGACAGTTAAATCATTGCGTCTTTGTGACAACGATGCTCTTTTTTCCGCCACACTCCTCCCCATGTCCTCCACGGCTAGAGCTGCACTTCCAATCTGTGAATGGTTATTGCACCTTGTCAGTCACTCCAGCTAGGCAATGTTACTATACAATACAATACCGGAATAGTGACTGCAAAAAAAGAATTTGTGGGGCCCCATAAAATTCTATAGTGGGACCCATCCTATCCTCTCTGCACACAAACGACATTCCGCAGTAAATAAATGGCCAGTTGTCCTATACATAGAAATACGCCGCAACAAATAGGTGACCAGTTTACCGTCTTCCTTCTGACCAACACATCAAGGAAGGGAAGGCATCCATTCTTTTCCACCTCCATAGTGAATTGAATATTCGGGTGGATTGAATCAAACTATCAAGCAACCTTATAAACAGAGATGGTGGATTTTGTTTAAATGCTGCTTCGAATCCTGCTCTGTCTCTCATCAAAAAACAGAGGGACAGAATTAGTGCTGCCTCACCTGTTGATTAATAGTCAGTATCGAAATTTCTGATGTTGGTTTTCTTTGGTTGTGTGCTAACTCTGCGGAAACTTGTTCTGTGTGTGGTATCATTCTTGTTTCTTTTCTGTGAACCGAGGTATTAAGTTCCCTTGCACATTGCTTCCTCCTTGCAGTTGTGCCTTGAGAATGGCAGGGTGTGCTCCTGTCGAAATATCGGCGGTGGCCGACAACGTCACCCGGCAGAAAACCCGTAAATTATTTGAACATTCAATTCGCCGAGAAAAGTTGAGCTTTCACATTGTTTACCTCTACGGGGAGGAAATGTATCCTTCCTTGCGGAGGTTGGATAAACTTCGCAGCAGTAGAGTAAGGTTGGAATGTGCATTATCGTTTTTATTGAAGTGTCGAAATCATAGTGTGGTTCCAACGTTTGCTAAGGTTGTGCATCATATTAATTCTCCTGCCGCCAATCGCATCAAGCAACGTGCTGGTTTAGCTCTTGTTCGTGAAAGGATCCCTTATACTCGCCGTCAATTAGATTTTGTTTCTAAGGAATTATTTCAGTTTCATTTAATTATGGCGTCTAATGTTTCTGAATTTTCTTGGAATTGGGTGGATGGTATGTCATGTCATCATGTCATCTTCCTAGTATGTTGATCTTACTAGTATGTAGGTGTGAACACCACATTAAGAACTCTGCAGATTTCTTACGTCGATTGCAGGGATTGCGTTTGAATGACTCTGATATTTTAGTCAGTTTTGATGTGGTTTCTCTTTTCCCTCGCGTATCTCTCTCTGATTCGTTGCAGCTAATTGAGGTTAAGTTTGTTTCGACATGAGCTGACTTCCCCTTATTTTTTTTTTTTTCAATGTTCAGTATTACGAACAGACGGATGGATTTGCAATGGGAAGCCCGTTGTCACCTATTGTGGCCAATTTATTTATGGAGGACTTTGAGGAGCGTGCAATGAAGTCAGCGACCTTGAAACCTGCGTGTTTTTTTCAGATATGTAGATGATACTTTTGTTGTTTGGCCTCATGGTAGTGAGAACTTAAACCGGTTTTTGGAACACTTTAAATCAATTCACCCGAATATTCAGTTCACTACGGAGGTGGAAAAGAATGGATGCCTTCCCTTCCTTGATGTGTAGGTCAGAAGGAAGGCTGATGGTACCTTGGGACATTTTGTTTATAGGAAGCCTACTCACACTGACTTGTATCTGCGAGCTGATAGTTGTCACCATCCAGCTCAGCGTGAAGGAGTAATTCGTACCTTAGTTCACAGGCACCACGTTATCTCAGACACTGAAAGATTGACAGCTGAGGTATTACATCTCGAAGTCACCTGCCGCCTTAATGGTTATAGTGAGAGGCAGATCGTGCGACTGCTACGGTCGCAGGTTCGAATCCTGCCTCGAACATGGATGTGTGTGATGTCCTTAGGTTAGTTAGGTTTAAGCAGTTCTAAGTTCTAGTGGACTAATGACCACAGCAGTTGAGTCCCATAGTGCTCAGAGCCATTTTTTTGAGAGGCAGATCAAACTTGCGTTGCGCTATCAGCCTTCTGTGCAACGGGTGAGTGACGATAGCAACGAAGTGGCATCTAAGTCTACGGCCTCTTTGACTTACGCAGGAAGCACTTCCAACAGGATTGGCAGTATTTTGCGGAAATATGATGTGAAATGTGTTTTTCGACCACGTTCTACTATTAAGGTCCTGTTGGCGTCCTTAAAAAATGATCTTTGTTTGCGTAAGGCTGGTTATCGTATTCCTTGCAGTTGTAGCATGTCATATATTGATCAGACAATAAGGACTGTGGAAGACCGGTGTATTGAACATAAGCGTCACACACGCTTACAACAGCCGAGCAAATCTGCTATTGCAGAACATTGCCCTGACACCGGTCATCCTATGGAATACAACACGGAGATTCTGGCTTGCACGTCCAGCTATTGGGTTAGTGTTATTAAGGAAGCTGTTGAAATCAAACTATCAAGCAGCCTTATAAACAGAGACGGTGGATTTTGTTTAAATGCTGCTTGGAATACGTCTCTGTCACGCATCAAAAAACAAAGGGACAGAATCAGTGCTACCTCACCTGTTGATTAATAGAGAGTATCGATATTTCTGCTGTTGGTTTTCTGTGGTTGTGTGTTGACTCTGCGGTTACTTGTTCTGTGTGTGGTATCTTCCTTGTTTCTCCTCTGTGAACCGAGGTATTAAATTCCGTTGCACACTGCGTCCTCCTTGCAGTTGTGCTTTGAGAGTGGCAGGGTGTGCTGCTGCCGAAATATCGGCAGTGGTCGACGACGTCACCCGGCAGCAAACCCGTAAGTCATTTAAACATTATGACCACCTGCTTAATTGCTTGTATGTCCATCTTTGGAACGAAATACACTAATGATTATGCGTATCAGGGATCCGACAAGTTTATTGGTAGGTTTATGAAGTTGTGACAAGTACAGGTCATTTAATCCGCGTAAATAACGATCCACTGATTTTCGTACGCGGTGATTGCGTCCGATAGCGACACAGATGGGTTCCACAGGATTTACATCAGACATCAACTTGATGTGTTTAATCTCTGGATAAAGGTACTGGGATGTTTGTGTCCTGATGAGACGGCGAAGTAGATGAAGTATGTAGTACAGTTCCGTAACTTGGACAACCGCAACCACCCTGACGTGGTCACATCAACGAATGGCGCACATGTAGCGAGAAAATGTGTTCGTGGCTAGTTTTAACTATATTTTGTTTCCACTACCCATGCCACTTGCACACAGCAGCGCCGGTTCGTAGAACGTGTGATTGCACGGCTTCGCTTTCGCATTCTGTAGAAATACGTGCAAAGTTTCTGAGGGCATACAGGCAAGCGAAAGTGTTCCGACCCATGGCGACAGTATTCTCTACCCAATTTGAATGCTCGTGCAATGTTACACACAGTCTCCACACTGCGTTGTTATTGGTACTAGGATACGGTCATGTTGAATTGGGGGCAATTGACGACGAACTGATTAATTTACGATGGGATACTAAATGCGGTATCGTCCAGAGGTATCGGTGCCACACCAAGTTGGCAACGCATATCGACGGCACAGACGATAGCAAGGGTGCGCTGCAGACCGCATCGGCGTACCGGACGCGCTCCTGAAGATCACGCATCCCTCTCTTCCCCCAACCCCTCTCAACACTGCAGCGGCCTCATGGTGAGGTCAGCATAGAGATAAGCATGGCACGGTTGTGTCCCAGTTCGTGACTCATCAGATAGGACTGAGGAGCGGTTTAAAGTGTAAGACGGACCGTACTTCAAGAGAACAGTCACTTAATTAGCGCATCAAGTCATGCTTCAGTAGTCAATGGCTTGCAAATTATCAAGCGCTCCTGCGGCAAAGAACTGTGTCTAGTTTAGTAATTCATTTATTCATTAAAGCAATAAAATGAACTAATATTTCATAAGTTACCTCAGGGAGCACTCAAAGAATCCACTGTTACTGCCATACGAAAGTAGTTTCGCCTGGTCACAGCACTAAGATCACTTGTGAGCTTTTTGCATTTAATCTAAGCTCCAGGTTTTTCTCCCACGCTACTACTGAGGACATACCGTTATACATCTGGGCAGTCGCAGTATTTACATCTTCTGGTCTGGCACTAAGGAAAAGCTGGAGGTCGTCGGCAAAGAAATGACATTTACGGGAAGAAAAAAACCGATGAAATATCATTGACCCATTTGGTACCCAACGACCAAACTCAGTGAGTCGTCGCTAATGGTGGGGCGAACTTGTGTATTTTTCTTTTAAATTGTACTACTGTAATTTTATTTTCTAAATTTAGTATAACACGCTTAACACAGTATAAACAATATAAAAATATTTACAACACCTGGTTAAATGTAAGAAAGGGTCTGAGCTCCGTAATGATGATGTAATAAATGGCTCCGCCTTCAGCGTCTCGTGGAGTCCACGCCTCGAAACGTCGCTGCAGTTATCAGGGTCATAGAGGGTGCTCCACGCTGACAGATAATTGCCAACAGCTCATTTCTTTCAACTCAGAATGTGTTATACTCCCTTTTGTGCTGTGAAACTGATCTGAAGATATCTATCCATCACCGATTATTACTGGAATAAAACAGTATCTGTAGTCTGATAAATAAAACACCACTTTCTGTGGCACAGTAACTTTGTCGTACCTCTCAGCTGCTTGTAACTGCATTTTACACATACACCTCCTTCCATGGAAAGAAGTAATTAAACACTAACGCAGTGTTTTGTAATTTACTATAATTCACGCCCTTTTATAGGAATCTCCAGCAAGTGAAGCGTGTACTTCGCTATTCGTAAATTTCCATTGAGTACTTTAGGGTAATCTGTTGCGGTCGAAACCTGTGCTTACCGAGGGCACCCAATTGATTGTGGTGGTTTGCGAAAGTCGTTATCTGGCAGCGAACACGCAGTGCTGTGGTACGAACCAGCACAAAAAAAACATAACGCAAATATTTGTTTACGACTGCGGCGTTGATTTAATTAACTTTATTTATGAGGTCCATGCGTAGGTAATTATTGTGTTATTTTAATTACGTTGTAGCTGTTTAGCCTTTGTCATACCTGCTACTGGCTGCTGGAGACAGAGTGGCCTAAGCCATATGAAACAACCCTCGTTACCTTTGTGAGTTTTTTGTCTCTTTTTTTGCTTCCAGTTTTTCTTTGATGAACTTCAGCTATGAGGTATTAAAAACTGCCAGTGCCCCTTGAAAATCATCGTTTGGTGTAGTCGAAAAGGCATGCAAAACTCGTTAGTGACATGATAGAGAACTCGACAGGTATTAATAAGAAAGGGGGCAGAAATATTTTACCGTGGTGTGAGCTGGAGGTAAATGAAAAATCTTATCATGAGACATGAGACCGATGAAAAAATTCTAAGGTACTAAAATTCTCAGAGATTAGCATGGAAGTTATTCCTTTATGTATTTACATATTTCCTATATTCTGCCCCTTTCTCTTACAAATGCTTCACACGGGTTTCCCACCTCACCAATTCTCCGCAGTACCTTCTTATACCTTATTGCTCCACCAATTTTCAACACCTTTCTATGGCACCACTTTTCATATTGTTAGAATTTCATATATATATATATATATTTGGCGTTTCTAGAGCCTATGATCCATTTCCTTACAATGATGTCATCTAAATTTACACTGTCAGAAATTTCTTCCTCAAAGTCGACGTTTGATCAGAATAGACTTATTTTTGCTATGAATACCATCCTCACCTAGTATGCTTATTGTGTCGTCCCTGCATCGACTATAAAAACTGTTCCGGCAGTGGTTGAAATTTTGTTCGTTTCATCAAAAAAGGGATTTACAAGATTACCTGTAGTGAATGGTCTGCGCAAGATATCGGAAAAACTGTACACAGCTTTCACACACTATTCACGGAACACGTACACGCATTCCCATATGATACAGCAGATACATTTGTGGTACCCATTCACTTCAGAGACACAGATTACAATTTTGCTATCATTGGTGGCGACCTCTGGATGTGGTCCGCTTTAAATGAAGGTTCAAAATAAGTCTGTAGGAGAAACTGAAATCTACATTAATAGAAAGAAAGAAGCGATAAATTTAACGGATGTTTTCTCCCAAATTAAATCAAGCAATTTCTTGAAAACACTTTCAAAAGTATGACGTCAGTTTTGAGATATTTCACTTATAACTTTGTGTTTATCCAGAATGTAACTCTCTTCGTTCATTTATTTTAAATACTAGTTTCTTATACTCGTAACTTTAATAACGTAGGCAATAAATACAGATACCATCGGTGACGATGCACCTCGTTCGAATGAAATCACAATGAAATGAACACCCTCAGCTGCTTATAGGCGTTGACATACTTCAACGGGGACAGATGAAAATGTGTGCCCCGACCGGGACTCGAGCCCGGGATCTCTTGCTTACATGGCACACGCTCTATCCATCTCAGCCACCGAGGACAAAGATGATAGCGCGACTGCAAGGATTTATCTCTGTCACGCCTCCCGCGAAACTCACATTCTCAGCGTATTGTCCCGCACTACATTCGCAGTGTCCCCGTCCATTATATTCATTACTCACAGCGCGTTGCCGATTCCCGGGTTCGAGTCCCGGTCGGGGCACACATTTTCATCTGTCCCCTTTGAAGAAAGCAGGTGCTGACAGATGTGAAAATTACCGAACTATCAGTTTAATAAGCCACGGCTGCAAAATACTAACGCGAATTCTTTACAGACGAATGGAAAAACTGGTTGATGCAGACCTCGGGGAGGATCAGTTTGGATTCCTTAGAAATGTTGGAACACGTGAGGCAATACTGACCTTACGACTTACCTTAGAAGAAAGATTAAGAAAAGGCAAACCTACGTTTCTAGCATTTGTAGACTTAGAGAAAGCTTTTGACAATGTTGACTGGATTACTCTCTTTCAAATTCTAAAGGTGGCAGGGGTAAAATACAGGGAGCGAAAGGCTATTTATAATTTGTACAGAAACCAGATGGCAGTCATAAGAGTCGAGGGGCATGAAAGGGAAGCAGTGGTTGGGAAAGGAGTGAGACAGGGTTGTAGCCTCTCCCCGATGTTATTCAATCTGTATATTGAGCAAGCAGTAAAGGAAACAAAAGAAAAATTTGGAGTAGGTATTAAAATTCAGGGAGACGAAGTAAAAACTTTGAGGTTCGCCGATGACATTGTAATTCTGTCAGAGACGGCAAAGGACTTGGAAGAGCAGTTGAACGGAATGGACAGTGTCTTGAAAGGAGGATATAAGATGAACATCAACAAAAGCAAAACGAGGATAATGGAATGTAGTCAAATTAAATCGGGTGATGCTGAGGGAATTAGATTAGGAAATGAGACACTTAAAGTAGTAAAGGAGTTTTGCTATTTAGGAAGTAAAATAACTGATGATGGTCGAAGTAGAGAGGATATAAAATGTAGACTGGCAATGGCAAGGAAAGCGTTTCTGAAGAAGAGGAATTTGTTAACATCGAATATAGATTTATGTATCAGGAAGTCGTTTCTGAAAGTATTTGTTTGGAGTGTAGCCATGTATGGAAGTGAAACATGGACGATAACTAGTTTGGACAAGAAGAGAATAGAAGCTTTCGAAATGTGGTGCTACAGAAGAATACTGAAGATAAGGTGGATAGATCACGTAACTAATGAGGAGGTATTGAATAGGATTGGGGAGAAGAGAAGTTTGTGGCACAACTTGACTAGAAGAAGGGATCGGTTGGTAGGACATGTTTTGAGGCATCAAGGGATAACAAATTCAGCATTGGAGGGCAGCGTGGAGGGTAAAAATCGTAGAGGGAGACCGAGAGATGAGTACACTAAGCAGATTCAGAAGGATGTAGGTTGCAGTAGGTACTGGGAGATGAAGCAGCTTGCACAGGATAGAGTAGCATGAAGAGCTGCATCAAACCAGTCTCAGGACTGAAGACAACAACAACAACAACAATCCCCCAAAAATTTTTCACCTAGTTGTGGCATCTTGAGTGGTCTTTTTTCTTTATGGAATGAATAGGTCCCCCATGAAATCTATTATGCACTTAAAGTATTTACTTGTTATAGATCCTCAGTACATCGTAGCAAAACACGGGGTGATGAATTTAACTGATTTCAACACCCGAAGTAAGACAGAATCTGTGTGGTATCAATGTAGGATAGGGTCAGAGAGTTTGATGCTAAATGTTGAGGTCGACTTTGATAGGATAATCGGTAATCCATTTTTAAATTGTACCTTAGTAGAGAGGTGAGGACAGGCATAACGTTAACGGTGTACGATACTCTCTCCTGGGCAGCGCCTCACTGTTTTAGACAGGTCACCGATGCCGCCGGTGAGTGGCGTGCTGTGCCACGGGACAGATGCCTCCCAGTGGCTGCGGCTGCCCACCTGTGCCAGTACATTAGCATCTGAATGCGGTCGCCCGTTCCCAGGTGGACGCTCGCTGAACTCTCACGTATCTAGGGTGCTATTTACGTCGCGTCCCTAAGAGGTAGACAATGTGTTCTCCATACCAGCCCCGACAATTAGCTGTTGAGTGACAGACTCGGCCTATCCGATAGATCGACTGATCTCTGCCAGCACAATTAACGCTGTCATTTGCACTCGGCTCTGCTTGAAGTATTGGTAAATGCAGCGCTAAGTTGTGTGAGTGTTGGCGCGGACGGTGATTAGTTGTCGTTTGGGTCCTCGCTTCGCCGCTCACGCTTCGGTGAAAACGAGAGAACCGACGCAAGTTTGAACGCCCGAATAGCGGTCATTAACATTATTTTGATATACTGGCTGCTAATGTAGAACGTAACGTCCGTTATTACGGCGAGGAAACACCGACGGCAACATCTCCTCTACGGCGCGCACAACACTTAAAAGTTCGAGTGTATTCACTTTATCAGGCCGACATGAATAATTCATGTTGTTTGCAATTCAGAGCAGCAGCATCTGGACCGCTGAAAGCGCGGCGCTCTGCAGGGAAAAAAGTTTATATATGGACGGAGCTGCCCGGAAAGCACGGAGGCAAATTGCTGAAATAGATCAGATAAGCGTCCTCAATAGAAACATTAGCGCAACGGGCACACGTGTAAAAAACGGTAAAAATCTGTAAAAGCAACTCTGCCGGGAGCCTGAACATCCAATGAACGGGCTGTCTACCCTGTGGTAGCGTGTGCTCAGAGCCCATCCCGTATTTTCTACTCATTAAATGCGGGTTTTTTCCGCTTAGGCTTGGCAAGCAATTTCTTTTTTAAGTGATCTTCCATTACAAAGGTGGAATGCACTCAGTGGCTGTAATATGACTTCCAAAATAATGGAGAACAGTAATCAGTCGTCCTTTCCTTGCCTTTCAGCTTTTATTAAAGCAAATCTAGATTTCGGCTAGTAACTAGCAATTATCAGTGCAGTATTTCAGAGTTTTAATACATGCCCTAGTATGCCAATCCCCTGTTGCCCTGGCTCTTGTCATAGTGGCTGTTCTCTGTTATTTGGAATTTATTTTTCTTTTTGCGATTCCGAGTATTAGAGCTTTCAGTTACCAATTTACTGAGGAAATGAAAGACAGTATAATAATACATGAATGGCGTCGCCAGCGTGATTGCACATTCCGAATTATATACAAAATTCCAAGTTAAATAAAAGATTGAAATCTTCAAAAACAGTCTCCTCCCATGCAAAAAATAGCGATACGAGAAGTGGAAAAGTTCGAACTACGAGGGTTGTTCAGAAGGTAATGAACCGCATTTATTTTCTCTGCCGAAAACAGTCATACGAATGTGAAACGTTGCATATGTATCATTTGAAGTCTCATGAATGAGCGCGCCAAGTTTCCGTCGCTTTCTAGAAACAGTGTAGCTGCAGCACAGTTTCAAAATGTCTACAAGCAACGAGCCGCCATTGAATTTGTCACTTCACCGGAAGAAACTGTGGGAAATACTCACAAACGCTTGTACACAGTCTATGGAACATCTGCTGTCGACAGAAGTACAGTTAGTCGCTGAGCACGGATGCTGGCGTCATCAGAAGGTGGTTCGGCGGAGCTCCACGAATTGCAGAGATCGGGGAGACCATCCACGGCTGTCACACCAGTCACACCTGGTCTAGCACCCTCGGACTTCCACTTGTTTGGGCCATTGAAGGATGGAAGACATTTTGAGGACTATGGGGATGTGTTTCACACAGTGAAACACTGGCTGCGCTACCAGGGCAAGGATTGGTACCGACAAGGCAACCAGGCCCTAGTTTCGCAATGGAGGAAGGCCATAGAACGGGATAGAGATTACGTGGGGTGTGTAAATCAAACTCCATTCTTTCGTGTATGTAATTCTCATTATGTTCAGTAAAGGAATGTTGAAGAAAAAATGCGGTACATTACTTTCTGAACAACCCTCGTAGTACTGTCCAAAAACTACTTCACATTTAGGTAAAATTTATCGGCAGAGGAACGAATTGACAATTTTTAACAGTTTGTCTAGGACCTTGGTCGTTATTTTTATAAGTAATGTGGAAAAACAATTCTTAGATGAAAAGAGATGATGACGTATTATTCAGGATATGCATAGATGTTTCGATTTTATTACACAAAGAAAAGACCTGAAAAACGTAAGAGAAAAAATAACTTCTCAGTACCCTACGATTAGTTTTGAAATGGAGTTTGAGGAAGAGAACGGTATAAACATTTTATATTCAAAATTTATAAAAAAATGGAAAACTAGCATGTGCGGATGTCGTCATCAATAAGAGCTTGTGCCAATCTCAACGATACTGCTGGCCAAATATAAATCTAATGGTGTGCGGTATTAAGATCGTCGTTTCTCTAATATCAAGTAGAAAGAGAGCTGAACATTTCGAAGCAAGTGGTCGTGCCAAGTGGACATAAAAATTGCGGCGCTGTTAAAATTTATAATATTATAAAGAAGTACGTGGTGGTCGAATAACAGGTAAGAATGAGAACAACAAAATGTATGTGCCAGTAACCTAAAACTGAATAACGTCTGACACAATTGAGAGATGCTTTCGTAAATTAAATGTAAAAACACAACGACTACCATGATAAAGTTCAGTAGCGGGAACAAGTTCCCGGAGTAAGTGCAATGGCTGCAGTTCGTAACACCTATGGCGGACAGGAAGGAGCTTCGACGTTGGGGAGCGCAGACAATCGCAAAACGAAACCGCATTTACGGCACGTACGGCAACATTAAGTCAGTCTGTCACCAATACTAACCACAATTTGAATGTACTGGAAGGACTCGAATTTATAGTAGCAAAAATGAATAATAAATAAATAAATAAATAAAAACCGCACTTTTTTTCTTTGAGGAGACCGAATTCAATCGCAGTGTCTGTTTTAGTGCGTACGGAGACTTATTAAGGTACGCTTATGGGTATCTGATGCGACTGGGAAGTCAAGCGTGCATTGCCCGAAAAAAGGAGGCGTGTGTTCCCGTCGTCAACGAGGTCATTAAGAACGGTGCACAAAGTCGGATTTGTGAATGATGTGAAGGAAATCGGTCGCACATTCCAAAGGAACCACCCCGGCGTTCACCTTTAGCGATTTTGGGGTACTGAGAAAAGTGTAAACGTATGTGGTCGAAAGAGGATCTGAACCGTCGTCCTCCCGAACGAGAATAGTGAGCGGTCATAAAGCGATGCTTCGCTCGGTGGAATGCCCACCCTTGTTGAAGGGTCCTCGAACCACGGCGTCAGAACTCAACGACTTTCCTGTTCGGCTGGCCCCACTACAACTGAGCAGCTTCCATGGGGGGCAACGCGCCGGGGCGCAAACGCTCACAGCAACGGCACGTGTACGGAAGACGTCTCCGTTCGATTTAGATATTTTTCTTACGTTCCAGTATTTCGTGCCACGAAAACTGTGTTTCATTCAGATGGTCAACAAGTACAAAATTAACAGTATACCATAATATTACACGCAGCTGAGGAAGACAGGACTAGGCAAGTTAAAGGTTTTTCGTATATTTTTACGATGTTTCTAAACTTGTCGAACCAAAAGTATTAGTTACGAACTTCCAAGAAAAGTGTTCTCAAGAAAGAACTGTTATCAATTCAGTATAAGAAATGTATTTTGCAACCACATGTGCCCTATCGTTCCAGACGCCACCCACTGTAAGTTGTCTTGCGGGCATTTACAGGAAAAAGTCGATCGCACTCAACATCCTTTCGTACCCAGTCCAGTTGTAACATTTAATCACAGTAATGACGAAAGTCGAAAGGTAAAACATCCGCGATGAAGAATTCATGGATAGAAGACAGCTGCAAATAAATAAATAAATAAAATTATATAAAAAAGTAAAAAAAGTAACAAAAATAAAATTGCAAGAACACAAAAAGCGAAATTCAGTAGTAATCAAGATAAGATGCCCTCCCCCTTTTTTGTTTTTATAATCCTATTGTTCTTTTTAGAGCTTACTTCCTTGTATGTCCATCTCCCCCATTCTACCTGTTTTAACTTCTGAATTTCGTCACCATTTTGACAAATTATTACAACCTGATTGGGAATTATGGGACGTCAGTTGTGATCAATTTTTTGTCAGTAAACGATCTGAAAAAAAAAAATTGATGCCTATGAGTAAATTTGCTTCTATCTCTTACGACCTTTGTATATGGTGTTGCATTCTTCATCCTAGATTCTTGCCATCCTAACAAGAAAATCAGAATTTTTGATCTGTTTATAGTTCTTAATTCTCTCATGTGCTACTCATCTTTATTTAGGTGTTCCTGAAGATGCAACTCCAATTTTGTGAAAACGGTGGTAGTATCAAAGGACCATAAAACAGCTGCGGATGCCCACATTATAAGGTCTACTGATATTTTCGTTAGTTTATTTTTATTTTTATTTACAGATCCGAGGATGGCTATGCAAATGACCTGGTCGCGTGAGAGTAATCGCACCACTAAATTAATCCAGTTGTTTCCTACATAACAAGTAACTGACGGGGAAAGTGTACGACATGTTACTTCTACAAATAACTTACTCCATTTTTCTTGTAACGCAATTTTTTAATAACGCTTATAAGGTAGTGCAAACCACAGACGACAAACATAACGAATAGTAGCGTGGAATGTTGAGTAACCAATGCTAAATCAATGAAGTTATTTCTAGACAAGGTCGATAGTCCATCTGGACGAACTCATTTTTATTAGCCACTTGGTTATTGTATCATTTGAAACTTTTTGTACGGAGTGTCATCTATTATGGTGCAGAGACGAGGACACTGAGGAAGAAGGCTGGAGGGGTTTGAGAAATGGTTCAAATGGCTGTGAGCACTATGGGACTTAACATCTGAGGTCATCAGTCCCCTAGAACTTAGAACTACTTAAACCTAACTAACCTAAGGACATCACATACATCCATGCCCGAGGCAGGTTTCGAACCTGCGAACGTAGTGGTCACGCGGTTCAAGAAGGGCAGGAAACTGGATAGGATATATATTATGAAATGAGTTGGGGGGGAGGGCGGTCTTATAAATACTCTTTTATTCAGTCGAAATGACAAACTAAGACGTTAGTATTGAACGATTTATATCGTTAAGCCAGGAGAACGATACTGGCACAATTTTGAGATGCATTTCTTTCTTCCGTTCACAGATTAGATGCTAGTTAACGACACTCGATTCTATTACAGTAGGAAAGAAGTGGAATCCTAGCGCAGGTAATAATGACAGAGGTTAACCATAAGATCGAGGAGTTACAGTTTTTCACGACTAGGCTTAATACTGACTGAGCAGTACTCAGTGAAATTCACTGCGTATGTCTTGCAAAAGTAATATAACTAATCTGATGTGGTCAATTAGATCGTCCATGGCGTCGAGAAAACTGTGTCGGCGTCTGCTCCATATGTCTCTCTAAAATATGACTTGACAACGTTCACACTGAACAGCTGAAGCACTCTTTGCTACCTATTTCACTGAAGTTCCTTTCTTCAAAATGGGCTGCTATCTTTTTTTTAATTAAAGTCCACCATATATATGTTTACCTGAGTCTCTACCTGTTGTTTATTTCGAAGAAACAGATTTAGTCCCTCTGAATGTTATTAAGACATTGGCTGCCAGACCTGAATCACCCGAGATTATGTACTAGACCGAGGTCATCTGCAGGTGTATGTAATTCTAGACACATGGACTGTGAAGTCAATTTCTTCAATAACATACCTGCTAGGCCAGTTATGCACTATCTTTAATGACAAATCAACACTCCTTTCAGCATTTCAGATGAATGACATTGACTTTTTGGTATAATCGATTAAAACTAATATCAATGAGGAATATTTATTGGCTTAATGGGTTAGGTTCGCAGCAGATGTTACAACATATTTGAATAAATTAATAGATCTACTTTACATAATAATGAAAAACAATCCAAGCACGAGAATTATTCATTCGGGCAGCCCTTATAGTTCGTGATGACTTGCATTGATTTCTTCGCAGCCCCATCGTGTCCACAGCAGCAAGACTGTCGTCGGTAACGTGGTGTGCCCCTGCTTCCTTTGCCGCCAGTTTCTTCCAAGACATGGTTCCGTGAACCTGATGTTCCTGGCGATCCTGGTATTCCTTCCGGGTTTCCAATGTTTATCACTGTATGTGCAATTTTCTATCAAATTTCAGTTACGTGCACATTTTTATCAATTACCTGCTTGTAGACAGTATGAGCATCATTGATTGGTTTATCTGCGAGGAGCACAAGTGCAGTCTTCGCTTCTTTTGGTAAAGCGGAGGCATAAGGTGCTATTGTAGCCAAGAAGACACAAAGCCCACACCCACCACAGCAGCACAAGTATACATGCCAACGAGCTTCGCAAATCAGGACGAGATTCGGAAAATGTATGACGAGATAAAAGAATTTGGTAGTTAAGGGAGCCGAAAATTTAATACTATTGAGGGACTGGAATGCGATCGTAGGAGAAGGAAGCGCAGGAAAAGTTGTAGATGAATATGGACAGGGGAAAACCAGTGAAAGAATGAGCCGCCTAGGAGAATTCTACACGGAGCATAGTTTAATCATAGCTAGCACTTGCTTAAAGAATCATGAGAAAAGTTTGAGTACATGGTAGAGACCTGGAGACACCGGAAGTTCAAATGGTTCAAATGGCTCTGAGCACTATGAGACTTAACTTCCGAGGTCATCAGTCCCCTAGGACTTAGAACTACTTAAACCTAACTACCCTAAGGACATCACACATAGCCATGGCCGAGGCAGGATTCGAACCTGCGAGTGTAGCAGTCGCACGGTTCCAGACTATAGCGTCTAGAACCGCTCGGCCACACCGGCCAGTGATTCGGAAGTTTTCATATTGGTTATGTAACGGTTGGACAGAGATTTAGGAACAAGATTTTAAATTGTAAGATATTTCCAGGGGCAGATGTAGTCTCTGATTATAATTTGTTGGTTATGAACTGAAGATTAAAACTGAAGACACTGCGAAAAGGCAAGAATTTAAGGGGTGGGACCTAGATAAACTGAAAGAATCAAAGGTTTCAAATGGTTTCAGAGGGAGCATTAGGGAAAGATTAACAAGAACAGTAGAAAGCAATACAATAGAAGAGGAATGGGTAGCTTTGAGAGATGAAATAGTGAAGGCAGCAGGAAGTGGAAAATTGGTAAGTAGGAATGGCTAGAGGACAAATGTAAGTATGTAGAGGTGTATGAGACAGGCAAAATACCCTCTGACTTCAAGGCCAATATAATGATTCGAATTCCAAAGAAAGCAGGTGGTGACAGTTCTGAAAATGAGATGCAAAATACTAAAACGAATCCTTTACAGAAGAATGGAAAAACTGGTAGAAGACGACCTCTGGGAAGATCAGTTTGGATTGCGGAGAAATGTAGGAACACGCGAGGCAAAACTAATTCTACAAGTTCTCACAGAAGAGAGATTAAGGAAAGCCAAACCTATGTGGCAGAGATAAAATACAGGGATATAAGATGAACATCAGCAGAAGGAAAACTAGGATAATTGAATGTGGTCGAATTAAATCAGGTGATGATGAGAGAAATAGAAGAGGTAATGAGCTACTTAAAGCAGTAAACGTGTTTGTTGTTTGGTAACCAAAATAATTGACTGTGTTTGAAGCAGGAAGGATATAAAATGCAGACTGGCAATGGCAAGGAAAGCATTTCTAAAGAAGAGAACTTTGTTAACATCAAGTATAGATTTAAGTGTCAGGAAGTCTTTTCTATAAATATTTGTGTGGAGTGTAGCCATGTATAGAAATGAAAGGCGGATGATAAACAGTTTAGACAAGAAGAGGATGGAAGCTTTTGAAATGTGTCACTACAGAAGAATGCTGAAGATTAAATGGTAGAGCATGTAACTATTGAGGAAGTACTGAATAGAATTGGGGAGAAGAGAAATTTGTGGTGCAATCTGACTAAACGAAGGGATCGGTTGGTAGGTCACATTCTGAGATACCAAGGGGTCAGCAATGTAGTACTGGAGGGAAGCTTGGGGGGTATAAATCATAGAGGGAGACGGAGTGATGAATACAATACGCAGATTAAGAGCGATGTATAATGCAGTTTTGACTCGGACATAGTATCATGAAAAGCTGCCTCAAACTTCTTTCGACTGAAGGCTATCACAACCACAAGGTGATATTTGATCTGACACGTCTATGGAGGATTCTCCATAAATATACTCCAAAATTGTGGATGTTTTGTGGTTGCCTCTTTCCTTAGGGTGTTTACTACCATTTCTGGAACGTCTCTAGTGGTCAGAAACAAGACATTTCTCTTGTCCTTCCATTTTCTTGTAGTAACATTGGTGTTACTCTGCATAAGAGAGAGTGCTACTCTGCATAACTTACCCCCATGAACCGTGGCCCTTGCCGTTCGTGGGGAGGCTTGCGTGCCTCAGTGATACAGATAGCCGTACCGTAGGTGCAACCACAACGGAGGGGTATCTGTTGAGAGGCCAGACAAATGTGTGGTTCCTGAAGAGGGGCAGCAGCCTTTTCAGTAGTTGCAGGGGCAACAGTCTGGATGATTGACTGATCTGGCCTTGAAACACTAACCAAAACTGCCTTGCTGTGCTGGTACTGCGAACGACTGAATGCAGGGGGAAACTACGGACGTAATTTTTCCCGAGGGCATGCTGCTCTACTGTATGGTTAAATGATGATGGCGTCCTCTTGGGTAAAATATTCCGGAGGTAAAATAGTCCCCCATTCGGATCTCCGGGCGGGGACTACTCAAGAGGATGTCGTTATCAGGAGAAAGAAAACTGGCGTTCTACGGATCGGAGCATGGAATGTCAGATCCCTTAATCGGGCAGGTAGGTTAAAAAATTTAAAAAAGGAAATGGATAGGTTAAAGTTAGTATAGTGGGAATTAGTGAAGTTCGGTGGCAGGAGGAACAAGACTTCTGGTCAGGTGACTACAGGGTTATAAACAAAATCAAATAGGGGTAATGCAGGAGTAGGTTTAATAATGAATAGGAAAATAGGAATGCCGGTAAGCTACTACAAACAGCATAGTGAACGCATTATTGTGGTCAAGTTAGATACGAAGCCCACGCCTACCACAGTAGTACAAGTTTATATGCCTACTAGCTCTGCAGATGACGAAGAAATTGAAGAAATGTACGATGAAATAAAAGAAATTATTCAGATAGTGAAAGGAGAAGAAAATTTAATAGTCATGGGTGACTGGAATTCGTCAGTAGGAAAAGGGAGAGAAGGAAGCGTATTAAGTGAATATGGATTGGGGGTAAGAAACGAAAGAGGAAGCCGCCTGGTAGAATTTTGCACAGAGCACAACCTAATCATAGCTAACACTTCGTTCAAGAATCTTAAAAGAAGGTTGGTATACATGGAAGAATCCTGGAGATACTAGAAGGTATCAGATAGATCATATAATGGTAAGACAAAAATTCAGGAACCAGGTTTTAAATTGTAAGACATTTCCAGGGACAGATGAGGACTCTGACCACAATCTATTGGTTATGAACTGCAGATTAAAACTGAAGAAACTGCAAAAAAGTGGGAATTTAAGGAGATGGGACCTGGATAAACTAAAAGAACCAGAGGTTGTACAGAATTTCAGGGAGAGCATAAGGGAACAATTGACAGGAATGGAGGAAAGAAATACAGTAGAAGAAGAATGGGTAGCTCTGAGGAATGAAGTAATGAACGCAGCAGAAGATCAAGCAGGTAAAAAGACGAGCGCTAATAGAAATCCTTGATTAACAGAAGAAATAATGAATTTAACTGATGATAGGAGAAAATATAAAAATGCAGTAAATGAAGCAGGCAAAAAGGAATATAAACGTCTCAAAAATGAGATCGACAGGAAGTACAAAATGGCTAAGCAGGGATGGCTAGAGGACAAATGTAAGGATGTAGAGGCTTATCTCACTAGGGGTAAGATAGATACAGCCTACAGGACAATTAAAGAGACATTTGGAGAAAAGAGAGGCACTTGTATGAATATCAAGAGCTCAGATGAAAACCCAGTTCTAAGCAAAGAAGGGAAAGCAGAAAGGTGGAAGGAGTATATAGAGGGTCTATACAAGGGCGATGTACTTGAGGACAATATTATGGAAATGGAAGAGGACGTAGATGAAGATGAAATGGGAGATACGATACTGCGCGAAGAGTTTGACAGCCCACTGAAAGATATGAGTCGAAACAAGGCCCCGGGAGTAGACAACATTCCATTAGAACTACTGACAGCCTTGGGAGAGCCAGTCCTGACAAAACTTTACCATCTGGTGGGCAAGATATATGAGACAGGCGAAATACCCTCAGACTTCAAGAAGGATATAATAATTCCAATCCCAAGGAGAGCAGGTGTTGACATATGTGAAAATAACCGATCTATCAGTTTAATAAGTCACGGCTGCAAAATAGTAACACGAATTCTTTACAGACAAATAGAAAAACTTGTAGAAGCCGACCTTGGGGAAGATTAGTTTGGATTCTGTAGAAATATTGGAACACGTGAGGTAATACTGACCCTACGACTTATCTTACAAGCTAGGTTAAGGAAAGGCAAACCTACGTTCCTAGCATTTGTAGACATAGAGAAAGCTTTTGACAATGTTGACTGGAATATTCTCTTTCAAATTTTGAAGGTGGCAGGGGTAAAATACAGGGAGCGAAAAGCTATTTACAATTTGTACAGAAACCAGATGGCAGTTGTGATTCAAGGGACATGAAAGGGAAACAGTGGTTGGGAAGGTAGTGACACAGGGTTGTAGCATTTCACCGATGTTGTTCAATCTTTATATTGAGCAAGCAGTAAAGGAAACAAAAGAAAAATTCGGAGTAAGAAGAAATAACAATTTTAAGCCTCGCCGTTCACATTGTAATTCTGTCAGAGACAGCAAAGGACTTGGAAGAGCAGTTGAACGGAATGGATAGTGTCTTGAAAGCAGGATATAAGATGAACATCAACAAAAGGAAAACAATGATAATGGAATGTAGTCGAATTAATTCGGGTGATGCAGAGGAAATTAGATTAGGAAATGAGACACTTGAAGTATTAAAGGTGAGACACTTGAAGTATTAAAGGAGTTCTGCTATTTGGGGAGCAAAATAATTGATGATAGTCGAAGTAGGGAGGATATAAAATGTAGACTGGCAATGGCAAGGAAAGCATTTCTGAAGAAGAGAAATTTGTTAACATCGAGTATAGGTTTAAGTGTCAGGAAGTCGTTTCTGAAAGTATTTGTATGGAATGGAGCCATGTATGGAAGTGAAACATGGACGCTAAATAGTTTGGACAAGAAGAGAATAGAAGCTTTTGAAATGTGGTGCTACAGGAGAATGCTGAAGATTAGATGGGTAGATCACGTAACTAATGAGGAGGTATTGAATAGGATTGGGGAGAAGAGAAGTTTGTGGCACAACTTGACTAGAAGAGGGGATCGGTTGGTAGGACATGTTCTGAGACATCAAGGGATCACTAGTTTATTATTGAAGAGCAGCGTGGAGGGTAAAAATCGTACAGGGAGACCAAGAGATGAATACACTAAGCAGATTCAGGAGGATGTAGGTTGCAGTAGATACTGGGAGATGTAGAAGCTTGCACAGGATAGAGTAGCATGGAGAGCTGCATCAAACCAGTCTCAGGACTGAAGACCACAACATCAACAACTCTGCATAACGTTTCACCTTTCTTTACATCTTCTTTCACTATGGTCGTTGGATTGCATTTTTTGTGTTTCCTCAGTGTACCAACGAGGTTTGCTGAATGTTTGTTCAGCATAAATGCAAAGGCGACGCTTGTATAGTAGTTGTCGACTTACAGAGTACGTCCGCATTCAACAATTGACCCATCAACTCAATGACTAGACTGGAGAACATGTCATGATCTACGAGGGTAATCTTCTTTCCAACATACTCGTTTACATGCCGCGTATAGCCTCCACGAACACACAGTTTGAATCACTTGAGACCGAAGTTATGACGTTTCTCCGGAATATACTGGCAAAACACCAGTCTCTGTCTGGACGGTAACATATTTTCGTCTGTGCATAGTTTCTCATCACGACAATACACTTCGTGAAATTTATCGTTTAATAGATCGAGCAATGGTGAAATTTTTACAATTTTCCTCTCGGTGTACGAGAATTTTCCGAAAACTTAACCGTACTGAAAAGTGCCTAACCGTACTGAAAAGTGCCTCTAGCTTTTTGCGGGGTAAAGCTTTACTTACTTCATTTCCGTGAAGCAAATTCTTGATTTATATTTCTGGAGTGTAGGTTTTCGATTCGAACCAGTCTACAGAACGAATATTAAAAAAATGGCAAGATTCCTTTGTTATTTGTGTCTACCCATTGTTTTAATCTACTGTGTTCTGTACAATTTTCCTTGACAATACTGCCAATAATTCGTCACTTCGCGTAACGATTCGTCTCGGTGACTATCAATTCCGAAATTTCGTCATCAAAAGACAATCGGTAAAAATCCAGTTGAGCGCATCTTTCAATCATTTTCACATTGTTAGGAATCCCATTATTACAGGTTGTGGTAACATCCTTCATATTTCCAGTTACATTACGCCAAGTGACTTCTGAGAGGTCTCCTTGGGGAACAATTGCAGAGTTCCCAACAGTTGTTCTTTTTCTCGGTCTACCTGCATCGGAATCACGATCGAAAATCTAAGCAGAGTATTCAGGAACGTAGCTATGAGGTACGTCTCCAAACAAACTAGCCTGTCTCTAACGGTATTCGCCTTCCTCGTCCAGCAATACCTGCAACTGTCACTGTGTCAAATGTTGTCACAAACTCACAAGAAAACAACCTCAGCTCACTAGGAGGCCAGTCCAACTTTACAACCATTTGAAATCAGAGTGCATACCAGCCTGTGCCCTCCAAGAACCATGGACCTTGCCGTTGGTGGGGAGGCTTGCGTGCCTCAGCGATACAGATAGCCGTACCGTAGGTGCAACCACAACTGAGGGGTATCTGTTGAGAGGCCAGACAAACGTGTGATTCCTGAAGAGGGGCAGCAGCCTTTTCAGTAGTTGCAGGGACACCAGACTGGATGATTGACTGATCTGGCCTTGTAACACTAACCAAAACGGCCTTGCTGTGCTGATACTGCGAACGGCTGAAAGCAAGGGGAAACTACAGCCGTAATTTTTCCAGAGGGCATGCAGCTTTTCTGTATGGTTAAATGATGATGGCGTCCTCTTGGCTAAAATATTCCGGAGGTAAAATAGTCCCCCATTCAGATCTCCGGGCGGGGACTACTCAGGAGGACGTCGTTATCAGGAGAAAGAAAACTGGCATTCTACGGATCGGAGCGTGGAATGTCAGATCCCTTAATTGGGCAGGTAGGTTAGGACATTTGAAAAGGGAAATGGATAGGTTAAAGTTAGATATAGTGCGAATTAGTGAAGTTCGGTGGCAGGAGGAACAAGACTTTTGGCCAGGCGAATACAGGGTATAAATAGGAAATCAAAAAGGGGTAATGCAGGAGTCGGTTTAATAATGAATAAAAAATAGGAGTGCGGGTAAGCTACTACAAACAGCATAGTGAACGCACTATTGTGGCCAAGATAGACACGAAGCCCACGCCTACTACAGTAGTACAAGTTTAAAATCGTAGAGGGAGACCAAGAGATGAATACACTAAGCAGATTCAGAAGGGTGTAGGTTGTTGTAGGTACTGGGAGATGTAGAAGCTTGCACAGGATAGAGCAGCATGGAGAGCTGCATCAAACCAGTCTCAAGAGTGAAGACCACAACGACAACAACCAGCCAGTGGCATTTTTTAAATTTAATACTCGTAAAATTTGGTGAGTGAACTTGAAGTCGTTATCAGTTGCACAAGTAGTCAGTTTCCCAGTTTAGCGGGAAACGAGAGTACAGAGAACACTATAGCGGTACCGGCCTTTTTACAGTATCGCAGTGAGTTGCCCGATCTGGTGGCTTCTATAGCTTATTTGCATGTATACGATGTAGCGGACGCTAAATCTCGGAGCTGGGCTAATCCGGGGTTTAGGAGAGGCGCGAACTCCTGGAGTCTCGTCCGGCCACCTGCCAGCAGCCGGCTGGAGACTGGAGACTGGTCGCCGGTACACGAGGCCGCCGTCTCAGGGAGCTGCTGGCCGCCCGCGGCTATGCAAATGTACACACGGCGGTGGTGGCGGCGGCGGCGGCGGCGGCGGCGGCGGCGGCCAAATTAAACGCACGTCCGGCTGCCGCGGCCTTTAATGCCGGCCGCTCCCCGGACGGAATTAGCTTCCGCGGCGCGCTTTGCATACGCATGACCGACGCGACGCGCAACGGCGGCCGAGTCCCCGCCGCAAACGGCAGGCGCTTAGCATATTTGCTTACGGATAAGCTCGCCGCACGGAAAATTCCCGGCTAATTTCTCTTTAATGGGGGAAGATGCCTCCGGAATTGAGTCGTAGTGGAGCGAAACAGTCTTACGACACAGCGGGCCCCCAGGGCAGGCAGCTTGGGGGACCTGAACGAATGGTCCTAATACTGATTACAGTTTCCGCTGTACTCTCTTACTCTTTTTCGTATGCACTTTGTTTTCATCTAATCTACATACAGTGATGAGCCGAAACATTACTCCCACTGTCAGTCGCAAGATTAATTGCACCTAGTGGGGATTCAGGCACGTGACGCACTGAGGAAAGAATATGAGTGGAGCAGAGACTCCTAGGGAATTATTCTAGCGACGACACCAAGAAATGGTTCAAATGGCTCTGAGCACTATAGGGTTTAACAACTAAGGTCATCAGTCCCCTAGCACGTAGAACTACTTAAACCTAACTAACCTAAGGACATCACAAACATCCATGCCCGAGGCAGGATTCGAACCTGCGGTCGTAGCGGTCGAGCGGTTCAAGACTGAAGCGCCTAGAACCGCTCGGCCACACTGGCCGGCAGCGACGACACATGAGAGAATTTCGGATGTTCACTGACATAAGCGACTACGACAAAGTGCAAGCAGTGATCTGTCACAACATTATGACCGCCGACCTGCTGTCGATATAAACCCGTCCAGGCGATAGCAGCGCCACCTGGCGAGGATCGACTGCTGGTCAGACACACGCTCGGTGCACGTAGTAACAGTGAGCGTCCCGTCTCTGTGTAGAGTAATGGGGAAGGAGCGCGATAAGAGTCTGGCCGAGGGCGCATTATGATGGTCCGGAGGCTCGGTTCGAGCAGCTCCGAAACTGCATGACTTGTCTGGTGTTGGAGGAGTGCTGTGATGGGCGTCTACAACACGTGGCGAAAGCCAGTTGAAACAACGCCCAGACGTAGTGGGGTTGGGCGGCCACCCCTCGTACGCTGGACACTGCTAAAACACGACAGGCGGCGAAAACCGACGGAACTAACATCAGGCTTTGAATGCTGGGTAGAGCACAAGTGTGACTCAACACACAGCCAACCGAATACTCGTAACGAGGGGCGTCCGCAGCCGACAACTCAAGCGTGCGCCCCACACCAACTCAAAGGAAGGCCTCGGCGCTTGTTGGTGACGTCACGTCAGCTAGGCACGGCCAACGCCAGGTCTCTTGCAGGCTGAAACGCCTTCGCGTGCCTATCACCATAAATCTCTTATTTTTGGACAAAATGTTTGGTATTGTTTTGGATTCTGCAGTATTATTTAGATGGAAGATTGTCTTACTATCGTAAAGCTACAAATGAACATCACAGTTCTGTATTACTGAATACTGTCCAAACAAACGTAGATCAATATGAGAAGATGCTTTGTCCCATTGCAAGCTTCGGAAATTTTGCATTCAAGAAACTACATTTACTTGATCCATTTTGCTATCGAAACTTACCCAAACCCCCTAACAATGAACTCGTTTCTTATATTTGTTTATTTATTTTCGTTTGACATAGTCACTGGAAATGTGAACTAATTTGCATGTGTAAATATCCAACCGTTGACAGTCATTAGATTACAGTTCCCGATGCATCTCCGTAGCACTTAGATGTTTCCAGAATGAGATTTTCACTCTGAAGCGGAGTGTGCGCTGATATGAGACTTCCTGGAATTGTCGACTTTGGTTTATTACCAGAATTCTAGGAAAGTGTGGTTCATTTGTAAAGTACACCCCTTACAGGACATTAGCGAGATCTATTCTTGAGTTCTTCTCCAGTGTTTGGATCCGTACCAGGTCGGGTTAGAGGAAGACATCGAAGCAATTCAGAGGCGGACTGCTAGTTATGTTACTGGCAGGTTTGAACAACATCTAAGTGAATTTCCTGGCCGGTTAAAACTGTGTCCCGGACCGAGACTCGAACTCGGGATGTTTGCCTTTCGCGGGCAACTGCTCCACCAACTGAGCTACCCAAGCACGATTCACGCCCCGTCCTGACAACTTTACTTCTGTAAAGTTTGGAAGGTAAGAGACTGAGATACTGGCGGAAGTAAAGCTGTGAGGACGGGGCGTGAGTCGTGCTTGGGTAGCTCAGTTGGTAGAGCACTTGCCCGCTAAACGCAAAGGTCCCGAGTTCTTGTCTCGGTGCGGCACACAGTTTTAATCTATCGGACGATGTTTCTCCACTTTCTCTGTGTACGGTATATATATTCCATACGGTGCCTCCTGAACTACCAAACACTTCAGCTACCTCCATTACAGAAGGACCCACTACACAAGCGCCAAGAATTTTCCCACGCTCTAATTCACTTATCTTCAACAAAATGGGCTCACAGCTACATATGACACTGTTGTGTCCAAACCTGAGTCTTCCAGCGTTTGGAAAACATTTCAGTGGTGCCATCTGTGATCACGTACAACAGCGCGATCGGCATTAGCGGCTAGCATACGTATTTATGTTCACGCGCAGATTTCCCGAGGTGTTTGCATACGTTTATGCAGTCCTTGTATCTGGCTAACTGTACGTCCCCTAATCTCTCTCATCCTCATAATCGCTGCATGCGAGATGCAGTGTTCCTCTAAACAAGAATTTATCTAACAGAGTTTCGCGAGAACAACTGGCATTTTCTTCCAAGGATTCATCTTTAAGTTGACCGAACACCTGTGTTACACTTTTGTCTTGGATATAATGGCCCATATAGATAGTAGCAGCGTGTTTCTGAAGTCGTCCGATGTGCACTGTTATAAATACTTCAAGCTCTCGAACGGTATTTTTGAATTGGTTGCACTAGCCTATTGTGTGCTATTTGCTTTCCAGATTCCTTGCAGCCTTCTAACAAACTTTGTATTCGCCTTTCGCAAAACTGATTTTACACAATAATATACAAGTATTTCAGACAGCACCAGCAGCAGTGTCAGATTGCTGCGTTGCATGCTGGGGATGTGTCAGGGATGAGAGGGGTGGTGGACTAATAGCTGTATGGAAAGTGATCTTGAAACGTCCCCTTTGAAAAATTGTACTAGACTGTGCTTAAACTGACACACATTTTTTTTTTTTTTTTTTTTTTTTTTTTTTTTTTTTTTTTGGCGCAACGCAATCTGACTTCCAAAAATCCCTACGAAAGAATGACCCTGACTAACATTAACCTATACGTTTCACAAATCACTTACATCACAAAAATCTTCGTTACTCAAGCTACTGCAATACAGCGAGCGCCACTACTGCCAGCTAAATAAAAGATTCAAACTACTGTAGGCGCTAACTACTGAAAGGCATAGTTAGCAAATAAAAGATTTTAATACAGAACAAACAATGTATTTACCTTAATAGTCAAAATATATATAGCAGTTCATGACATCCAGTCTTACAAATTTCAAAACTCCTCCATCTCTCTCCCCACGTCCACCCCTGCTGGCGGCTCACCTCGAACTGCGCAACGCTACGCGCTGTTAGCATCCAGCTGCCGCTGCCCAACACTACAATGGCAGACAACAATGCAAACCAGCCACAACTGCACACAGCACAGCCAGTGATTTTCTTACAGAGCGCTACGTGGCGTTGGCGTTACCAATAAAAAACCTAAACATCCTACTTACAATATTTATAGGTGAACCGTAGTCGACGTAGGGGTGCACAGCTAGGGGTTGGGGTTCGCGTCTCACGTATGCCGCAATGATTACGAATATCGCCAGGAATTACTTCTCAGTAAACCCAAAAGTCGTTGGTACATCGGACTGAAACGAAGAACAGTTTTTAATGCTTCTGAATAGTATGGTGACATCACTTAATAACAGAGGTGGGATACAGTCCAGCACTGTTTGCAAGAAAGTTAAACGTCCTTTTGTCTACAACCCTGAAACAAGCAGTTTTAGCTATTGTGAGATTAAAAATTACATACTTTCCTGATATTTGGCAAATATAATCATCAATTTGAAATATTTGATTCTGTAAATGTCTTGGATAACTCATGAAACTTATTCCCTTTTGATGTTATTACCATTTTGTGTCAAGTATTGATGCAAACCTCAGTTAAGGTAATACGAATACCTTCAACGAGACCGACACAGTTTTATTTTGGCAGAAAAATTCATGCAGTAAAGTTTAAATGAGGACTGGCCTCAGTTGTAAAGTACGAAGTTGGTGTTGGGGTTGGGTTGTTTGGGGGAAGGGACCAAACATCGAGGTCATCAGTCTCATTGGATTAGGGAAGGACGGGGAAGGAAGCCGGCCGTGCCCTTCCGAAGGAACCATCCCAGCATTTGCCTGGAGCGATTTAGGGAAATCACGGAAAACCTAAATCAGGATAGCCGGACGCGGGATTGAACCGTCGTCCTCCCGAATGCGAGTCCAGTGTGCTAACCACAAGTGTTAAACAGACTAGAGACAGAAGGTGAGCACCCAATACTGCAGCGTATTAATTCTCAAATATCACTGGGTCATGTATGTGTTCAATACTGTTCAAGAATGTCTGACAGTCGTAGACTTTCAGAGACAGGCAACATTCTGCGCCAAGATTGTGTGTGGTTGTACTAGAAGCAGAAATGTACGATTAATGATACTGTTCATGTGTCACATCAGGACTTAAAACCTTTTGTCTCACTACAGTTGGGGAGAATATATAAACCTAATTTTTGAACGAATAAGGTTTGACATCGTCTCATTGAGTGCATTCAGCTTTTCGTAGGTGAGATAGAATTTGACTGTAGTCTTTGACAAAACCCTCGCAGCTTCCCGGTTCTTGATAAAATTGACACCTGCTTATGAGGTTCTGTGGTATCACTTATCAGTACCGCTCCACGGGCGTCACAGTTGGCAATGGAACTGGAAGTTTCCGTCAGACGGCGATGGCGGTCGTGCAAGGACCGGCGGACCTGCGCCTCCAGTGGCTCCGTATTACGAGCGCCCTCTACCGCCGCAGTATAGGATGACGGCCTGAGAGCCCACTCGCATTGGGAGCCAGACCGCTACAAGATGCTGCGCTGACGCCGCCTAGTCACGGATCTGACTCCACTGTTCGTGCTTTAGTTCATGGAGCTGCATCCTTGTTCACAATGAGAGATGCACTCTGTTTCTCGCTGAATTATTTGTTATGAGTTCACTTGGAGAGATACAAGTTAAGTTGTAAGATTGGAAGAACTATGTCCCGTACATGAAGTCATTAAAGGTCACCTAACTCACGTTGAGCGAACAGTAGGGCTGAAAAAAAAGACTGACAAGGCACAATGCATCTTGTAGAGGGTATAGTATGGACATATTGGAATAATTAATGTCTGGTGATGGTTTTAAAGTAATTCATACGATATGAAAACTTTGTGGAAACACGTCGATTTACTGGAGGCTAGTTTATCCAAGGGAAGTATTCAGAACTGACTGTGGCCGGCGGGGGAGCGGCGAAAGGAAGCGACAATAGGCAGCTTAGGGCGGGTCAAACTCTTGAGAAAGCAGTAACGGGGTGCGGCCTCCAGCTGCCTTAAGATGTGTGACAGTGAGTGGGTGGTTGACCCAATGATGCTGTACCGGGAAGCAGACGGAGAACTTGTTCGCCTATTGATAAATGTCCGTCATCCCATTTTCAGTGAAACATGCTACAAAGCCACGCAAAGCTATGGTGGAGCGGTCAACAGAGGTCAAAATAGCCGTGTTCATGGCTATAGCAACTTCACGCTGAATTCACGATCTGCAGAGTCTCAAGTAAATCAGGTGAAGAGCGACAAAATGAAATACGCCGGCCTCTGATGGGAACATAGGACCAAGGAATTTGAAGTACTCTGGGAGTCAGAATTCCGGAAAAATTTGTGTTTGTGCAGAAGTTGGCCTGGGAGGAGCTAAATAACAGAAGTTGAGAGGAAGGGAAATTTTGTGGGAGCAGGCATTGGTCAGTGCTGGGAAGCGATGCATAATTAACGTGACTTGCGCTGCAATTGGCGTAAGTGATTTTGCTGGAGGGGAAACCGAGGCGAAGAGCGGACTGGGAGAAGTCCCTGTAGTGGTCTTCCATTCCCAGCTTGCCGAGAGTGCAGACGTCGCGTTCTTTACTCAGCTTGCCTGAGAAAGAGTGAGCACCTCTGCAGTTTAGGACTTAGCAAATGGAACGATTGAGCTTGGAGATAGGAAGTTTTGGCTCAGATATGTGCTGAGCAAGATAGCTAGGAGTGAATAGACGAGTGCAGCCTTGCAGCACCACGAGGTCGGCCGACGTCCGCATAACGACGCCGCTCCGCCACGCTGAAATCGGTGATATTGCGCCCGCTCCGGCCACTGATTAATTTGTTGGATCATGTCGGCAAAGTTTCCACGAGGGTTTCATGGGCCGTGTATTGTAGAATTCTTCTCGCGCTTCGCATTACGCCTGGGTCAGTCGATAGTAATTAATTTTGATTTATCGCACTTTACTCCACGTAAACGCAATTTATTTCCACTGCTTGATAGGGAAGTCATGTAATGTGATGATGGAAGGCCGGGAGTTAAAATAAATCTGTGCTAATCGACTGTATCTGTTTTCAAACAAATAGTTGAAATCCCAAGTCATTTGCTTAATTAATTTTATGTTCAACATTTGCATCTGGTGTTCAATAGCTGAATATAACATCAAAGTGCACCCCCTTTTAATTAAAAGTGATCAATTCCGAAACAATTAATGTGAACACTGCCACCGCAGTTCAATTGGGAGTCACAGGGCCTTATTACTTTCTTTGGATTATCCGATATTGTGGCAGTTTTGCGCTCTCTGTTGATCTGTTAGTCAATTAGCTGGGGTGAACACACGCCAAAACCAGATAAGTGAAGGGTGGGGTGTCACAAAGTAAATCTTTTGTTTACTGTGTTAACTTTTTCTCTGATCATTTTTGCTCCTGTGCAGCTTTCAAACGACGTTAGTTGTCATACCATTCTGCAACTCACCTCTGCTTATCGTACTCTGCAAAGTTGAACACAACAGCTTTTTGTCTGGACCATAACAGTTTCTTCTGGTACTTGCAAGGCGCAATTAACCTTGCCCTCTCCCAAATCACTGTGTGATTATACGACAGCTTATAGAAATTAAGGACAAATGGGTACATTACGCCTCTACATCAGTTCAAGTGGTTCACATAGCTCTAAGCACTATGGGGCAACATCTGTGGTCATCAGCCCCCTAGACGTAGAACATCTTAAACCTAACTACCCTAAGGACATCTCACACACCCCTGCCCGAGGCAGGATTCGACCCGGCGACCATAGCAGCCGCTTGGTTCCGAACTGAAGCGCCTAGATCAGTTCGGCCACCGCAGCCGGCTCTACATTAGTAAGACTTGTTCGTAGACACAAATAAACAGACACAACCACCTCACGTAATCGGTTAATGCAATAACAGAAGAGATCAAACGTTTCCACTTTTATATGTTATTGGACCAACAGACACTGCTTGGTCAAGAGCAGCTAATAACACAAGAATTATTGTAATTCACGATAAAAATGAGTCAGGTGATAGAAATATTCTATAAAATGATGAGGTGATGGCAACAGAGAATTTAGCGTCAACTGAACAGCATCAAGTATGACTTTGTGGTTTGGCTGAGTAGTAGTTTCAGGCCGCCACTAAAATATCTATTCATCGAATTATCGTAACTGCCGAGCAAACTAAAAAATGCTTAAGTGTGTTTCTCATCGAAAAGCGATGACCATTCACTGAACGTCAGAGACTTCCAAAGTAAGCAGAAATCTCACAGGTAGGCGGAAACGCTGCAGCTAGCCGGTTTCCACTGACGTCACCGCCAAGACAGAAGCCCTGTTCACTCTGTTCTCCATGGTGACCGTAATGTCGTTCCTCGCTATATTTTTCGTACTTATCATCAACAATTACGTCTTTCAGCCCTACAACTTCTGTTGTATTTAGTCATTTGGAAGCCCAGTACAATAACATGGGTAAAATAGAATGAGGCGGCCCAAAGTTAGTGGCATCATGTGAAAAATTTTGCCAATGTGGTGGCCTCCAGCTTTTTCACTTACGATGGTAGTAATCGTAACTAAATTGAATATATTGACATTATGGATATAAACTGAACTGGTTAAAGGTATTTAAATTTTATAATTAATGGTTCAACATTGAGAGGTATAAGAATTGAAAAAAAAATCTTTGATAGCAGCAGGATTCAATCTCAATCGACGAACTGTCAGTCAGTGGCCTTGATCACTTTTCTTTTTTTCCCAAAAATGTTTTATTATACCAAATAGAATGAATCAAAATGATGTAATACGAAAATTGATACAAACATTATCACTGTCGAATAATCATTCAAATTGTTACAGTAATCAAGCAACAAATTTTTACACTACTGGCCATTAAAATTGCTACACCAAGACGTAACGCGGATGATAAACGGGTATTCATTGCACAAATATATTATACTAGAACTGACATGTGACTTCATTTTCGGGCAATATGGGTGCATAGATCCTGAGAAATCAGTACCCAGACCAACCACCTCTGGCAGTATTAACGGCCTTCATACGCCTGGGCATTGAGTCAAACAGAGCTTGGATGGCGTGTACATGTACAGCTGCCCATGCAGCTTCAACACGATACCACAGTCCATCAAGAGTAGTGACTGGCGTATTGTGACGGGCCAGTTGCTCGGCCACCATTGATTAGACGTTTTCAATTGGTGACAGATCTGGAGAATGTGCTGGCCAGGGCGGCAGTCGGACATTTTCTGTATCCAGAAAGGCCCGTACAGGACATGCAACATGCGGTCGTGCATTATCCTGCTGAAATGTACGGTTTCGCAGGGTAGAGCCACAGGTCTTAGCACATCTGAAATGTAACGTCCATTATTCAAAGTGCCGTCAATGCGAACAAGAGGTGACCGACACGTGTAACCAATGGCATCCCATACGATCACGCTGGGTGATTCGCCAGTATCAGTCTGGAACCGCGGGACTGCTACGGTCGCAGGTTCGAATCCTGCCTCGGGCATGGATGTGTGTGATGTCCTTAGGTTAGTTAGGTTTAGGTAGTTCTAAGTTCTAAGGAACTGATGATCACAGATGTTAAGTCCCATAGTGCTCAGAGCCATTTGAACCATTTGATCCGCCAGAGTGGCGACGAATACACGCTTCCAATGTGCGTTCACTGCGATGTCGCCAAACACGGATGCGACCACCATGATGCTGTTAACAGAACCTGGATTCGTCCGAAAAAATGACGTTTTGCCATTCGTGCAACCAGGTTCGTCGTTGAGTACACCATCGCAGGCGCCCCTGTCTGTGATGCAGCGTCAAGGGTAACCGCAGCCAGGTCTTCAAGCTGATAGTCCGTGCTGCTGAAAACGTCGTCGAACTGTTCGTGCAGATGGTTGTCGTCTTGCAAACGTCCCCATCTGTTGACTCAGAGATCGAGACGTGGCTGCA